>NW_026708459.1:0-54092 GCF_902713425.1 Acipenser ruthenus | reverse complement strand
CACTAATGTGTTATACGCAATTTAATTATTTATGTTTATTTATGATTGTTTGATAATAAATCATGGTCATAATTGTCTGAAATTGTCTCTGTATGTGTGTGTATATGTGTGTGTGTGTATATATATATATATATATATATATATATAAATATATATATATATATATATATATATATTAGTCGGCAGGATGGGGAGAAAGAGAAAGAAAATATAGTCCTGGGGGTTCAGGACTACATTCCCCAGAATGCCACAATGGAGTGTATAACTGTTTTCAAATTGATTTAATTGTTTGCCAGCTGGTGATCATAAAGAAAGGCAGGCAGGCAGTCTATTGGGGGCTGCTGAGTGAAGAGCCTGGTTGGGAGTGTGTGCAACCGTAGAAAGAGAAAGAAAAGGTAGTGAGGAAAACCTTTTTTTGATCAGTGTTTGTGAAAAGTATTTTTTTAATCTGGCAAGCAGAGTAGCTGCCCCCGTTTTACAGATCAAGGTTACTGTGCAAAGATTAGTTTAGTGCTGCAAGGGGAGCTAGGCTTTTTGTTTGTTTATTTTTGTTGTGTATCTGGGTCACGAAAGTGCTGAAAAAGAACGTATACAGTATACAGTATATATATATTTTTGGTAACATGCTTACTGGGACTAGTTTTGAAATGTGTCTTTGCTTACATTCCAATCCAGTGGTGTGCTGCTGAAGTTCAGAATAGAGCTGTGTGTCAGTAGTTCAAACAATACTGCCTGTGATATGTGTTTTATATCAACTTTAAAATAGGCATAGGTGCAGAAAGACGGGCCAATGTAAAAACTACGACATTCTTTTGAACACATGAAACGTTCTCTATGAGCCACTGCTTGTTCTCGAGACCATGGCATTGTACCACACCGCTTACAATTTATCCTCCTGTCTGCTCTGTTATGGCCACCGATACAGAGAAAGTTTTTGATGGTGAGTGAGATTGCCGCTAATAGTTTTTTTTTTTTTCCCCAACTATATTAAATGTTGAAAACCTAAATGAATTGCCATAAATGCGATTCTTCTATGGTCCTAACCCCAACCCTAATGTTAAGGTAGGTGTGGGTGTGTGTGTTGTAGTTAAGAACAGATTTAAATCATAACTCAGTACTCGAATTCCTCAGCTGGCCCGTCGCTGAAAAACCTGACCCGTCTTTCTACACCTATGCCTTAAAATGTCTGAAATAATTTCAGATTTCTATTGTTGTTTGATTTGGAGTCCTTGAGAATGAGTTTAGTCAATAAATGCCAGTCTCCGCTCTGCCAGCGTTTGACTTATCCAAACAGCCCGCAGCCCTTTATTTAAAACTGGAAAAGGTGGGAAACAACAGAGAGAATGTAAGTTAACATACTGAGGTCAAGGTTCTTTCTAAAGACGGTTGTGAAGAGTCCATATACAGGTTTCGAAATGCATCCGTGTCAAAGCATAGTCTGTTGACAATGAAAGTAAAGATCTGCCGGGGTAAAATACTCCCTGAATTAATCGATTAATAAAAAAAACGTACACACTGTATTGCTATTTATTTAAATATATACTTGTGGTCTAAACAGAACACTGAATGATCAGAGCAAGATATTGTGGTGTTTTGTTTGTGTTTTGGTGGTGGTTGGCAGGGATGGGCTTAATTCCTGTCCCTGCCAAAAACATGTGAGAATGTGGCTGCTCCTTAATAGAATAATTGGTGCTAATTGGGAGCAGCCACATTCTACAAAAGGAGAGCCCAGGGCTCCATTAGTGTCTATCCAGCGAAAATCTAAATATTTTTTACTTTCACCATGTGTTTCCCGCGGGTCCCAGAGTATGATAAAACTAATGGTAACTGAAACTTTTAATTGGTTATTTTTTATTGAGCTCTGTTCAGCCGATTTCTGTAATTTTTATTTCTTTATTTCTTAGCAGACGCCCTTATCCAGGGCGACTTAGTCATAAACAAAAAATACATTTCAAGAATCACAGTACAAGTATCGATACAATTAGGAGCAAGATAAAATACAATGACTTCAGTTCTAGTAAGTACAAGAATATGACAAAATACGATTCAATATGGGAGCAGATAAGTGTCAGTGATAGTTACATCAGGATACGATTACATTTTAATTCGATCAGAAAAAAAAACAGCCACTTCCAGGTTTAGAAAACTCCTCTCGGGAGACGCCGGCGGAAGTGAAGGGGAACGCAGCTGCCTCGTAACACTGTAACGGTATGGGAGGCAGATTTGGAAAATGCCAAAAAGGGGGATTGTTGCCAGATGTGGAAACCCCACCAAACAGGAGGTCTCTGTTTCAATTCCCAACTGAAACAAAAAAGCATAAAACATAAAAGTGCAAATTGGCATGGCGCAACTGAGTGTCTACACTGTGCTCAGATGTGTCCCAGCCTCTGAGGAAAAAGAAACGCAGAGCAATAAGAAAGCGTAACACAGCTGAGGGTAAGGGTCCCAATAATGTGTTACTTCATATGGATGCAGAGCACTTTGAAATCGATCGTATATGAAGTATTTCACTTTAAAAAAGTTTTTATTGTCATTTTTTTTCTTCTACCTTTTATTACCTTGGCTGTTATTACAGAAATGTGAAATGGAAGTTTGTCGCTATGTGTTTATTGTAATTTTTTTCTGACTACACAGAAGATCAGATGATCGGATTACTAATAGTACAGGTCATTACATCTTCCCTACAGGGTAAATGGAAATCCACAGGTTTTACAAACAAATGTGTGCGATTAATTGTTAGTCCTGTTATACATTATTTTATTTTTTAACAGATCTTGCAAGAGTCTCATAAAGATCACGAAAGCATAAATGACAGTGCAGCAAAGGACAGCGTAGAGGACACTAGTGAATCCGAATCATTTCCTCCAGCAGGGTGTGGTGTAGATGTAGAAAGCTGTCAGACAGCAGTCCAAACACCGAAATGGAGATTGCCTTACAAAGGCGTGGGTAAGAGTACAATTTAAAACAGTAGTAACATTTTCATAAAAACAAGATATCATCATAATTCACAATCAGGGCACTTCCTGAGTTGCAGATATAAGTTTTGGCACCCCCTGTCTGAACTCCGATAATTGACCTGCAATCTTTAATAGTACTTGCTAGGATGAATGAGTGTTTAATAAACTTCAAAACATATCACTGTTAAATAAGTATAGTTTAACAATATGTATTATGTATATGTTTCTTATTTCACAATTAAGCAGGTGGATACAAAGGCCACAGACAATACAATATAAACACAGACAGATGTGTTATTTTGGTCCTATGTTATGGTAGCAAATTAATTGCTAGATTTTAAAGACATTTCACAATATACCAACTTCAGTTTATGTAACCTTTTAATGTACAGCATATAATGTTGCAAAAACTAACTGCATTTGTGGGCCATAAACATACAGAAAAAACACACAGCAAGCAACATTAGCTTTAGGGAAATCACTGTATCTAAACACTGTTCAACACTGCAGAGGCTGCTGTGCACTGGAAAACAATGCCAGTTTAAAAGAAAATGTAGTTCCTGGTTGAAACAAAAATCCAGACTTGGTTACGGGAGGTCCAGTGTTGAAAACCACTGGCATGCTGTCTAGAAGGTAATTCTGGCAACTAATTTGACTGTACTGGCATGTGAAAAATAATACATTACAATCTGTAAATTACACCCTATTACATAAGACATTACTAAGACATCATTATTAAGTACAAGTGAACAGTTGAAATGTATCAATAGACTGTATATGACTTTTTTCTTCTTCGCTGTACTGTGTCATTCAAGGTTTAAAGCTGTTCATATCATAGCGTGTTTTAATGAAGGTTTGTCACTCTAGTAGTCATTAAAAATAATAGTTTACTGTCCATTAATACAAAACTGTATCACCTGACAGTTTAAAAATGACTAAACTCATATGATAGTTTTTTAAATAAACCAACTGTCAGTATTTAGCACTCCCATTACAATTAAGTAATACATTTTATTGCAACATAACAACTATGGCATGTATTTTCAAAAGTTTGTTAGTGGTATAGAGATCTGATTTATTTCCAGCTGTATTTTTTTATCAATAGGTCTCCTTGGCTGGGACATTCTGATCTCATGAGAACAGGAATGGAAAACATGTCTTACACTGAAACTTTCACACTCACTGGATTTGGGGGACATGGGTAAAACTAAATATGTATATTTTCTACTTACCCTTATTGGGTACCTCTTGATAATCTTTGTAAACACAGTTCTTGTGTTAGTAATATTTCTGGAAAGAAGCCTTCATGAGCCTATGTATATCTTTCTCTGTAGTTTATCTGTTAACGCCCTTTATGGAACTGCTGGTTTCTATCCTAAACTTCTGGCTGATCTTCTATCAGAGACCCAAGTGATTCTCATGCTGGATGTTTCATTCAAATATTTGTTATCTATGGGTATGCAGCTTCTGAATTTTCAATATTAACAGTGATGGCATATGACAGATATGTGGCCATTTGTAAACCTTTACACTATACAAATATCATGACAGATAGAGTTGTTTGTAAATTACTATTTGGTGCCTGGCTATTTCCATTCTGTAGCATGGCCCTTATTCTTTTGTTTTCTTCAAGACTGCCTTTGTGTGGAAACCAAATTGAAAGACTGTATTGTTCCAACTGGTCAGTAGTGAAGCTATCTTGTGTACCAACTACTCTGAACAATGTTGTTGGTTTTATAATTACTATTTGTGCAATGTTTCCACCTCTGTTTTTTATATTGTTTTCCTATGTACACATTCTTATTGTTTGTCAGAAAAGCTCCAAGGAATTCAGAAGCAAAGCACTACAAACATGTCTCCCGCATTTAACAACATTTATCAACTATTCAATAACAAGTTTTTGTGAAATAGCTCTTAGTCGATTAGACTCAAAGGATATGCCCCAAATTGTTGCTGCCATCCTGTCATTGGAGTTTCTAATAATTCCTCCCCTTCTTAATCCTCTCTTGTATGGATTCCACTTGCCTGAGGTACGGAAAAGGATTATAAATATGCTCAGAAGACCACACCGCTTACAATTTATCCTCCTGTCTGCTCTGTTATGGCCACCGATACAGAGAAAGTTTTTGATGGTGAGTGAGATTGCTAATAGGTTTTTTTTTTCCCCCAACTATATTAAATGTTGAAAAACTAAATGAATTGCCATAAATGCAATTCTTCTATGGTCCTAACCCCAACCCTAATGTTAAGGTAGGTGTGTGTGTGTGTGTTGGAGTTAAGAACAGATTTAAATCATAACTCAGTACTCGAATTCTCAGCTGGCCCGTTGCTGAAAAACCTGACCTATCTTTCTACACCTATGCCTTAAAATGCCTGAAATAATTTCAGATTTCTATTGTTGTTTTGATTTGGAGTCCTTGAGAATGAGTTTAGTCAATAAATGCCAGTCTCCGCTCTGCCTGCGTTTGACTTATCCAAACAGCCCGCAGCCCTTTATTTAAAACTGGAAAAGGTAGGAAACAACACAGAGGATGTAAGTTAACAGACTGAGGTCAAGGTTCTTTCTAAAGACGGTTGTGAAGAGTCCATATACAGGTTTCGAAATGCATCCGTGTCAAAGCATAGTCTGTTGACAATGAAAGTAAAGATCTGCCGGGTAAAATACTCCCTGAATTAATTGATTAATATAAAAAACGTACACACTGTATTGCTATTTATTATAAATATATACTTGTGGTCTAAACAGAACACTGAATGATCAGAGCAAGATATTGTGGTGTTTTGTTTGTGTTTTGGTGGTGGTTGGCAGGGATGGGCTTAATTCCTGTCCCTGCCAAAAACATGTGAGAATGTGACTGCTCCTTAATAGAATAATTGGTGCTAATTGGGAGCAGCCACATTCTACAAAAGGAGAGCCCAGGGCTCCATTAAAGTGTCTATCCAGCGAAAATCTAAATATTTTTTACTTTCACCATGTGTTCCCCGCGGGTCCCAGAGTATGATAAAACTATTGGTAACTGAAACTTTTAATTGGTTATTTTTTATTGAGCTCTGTTCAGCCGATTTCTGTAATTTTTATTTCTTTATTTCTTAGCAGACGCCCTTATCCAGGGCGACTTAGTCATAAACAAAAAATACATTTCAAGAATCACAGTACAAGTATCGATACAATTAGGAGCAAGATAAAATACAATGACTTCAGTTCTAGTAAGTACAAGAATATGACAAAATACGATTCAATATGGGAGCAGATAAGTGTCAGTGATAGTTACATCAGGATATGATTACATTTTAATTCGATCAGAAAAAAAACCAGCCACTTCCTGGTTTAGAAAACTCCTCTCGGGAGACGCCGGCGGAAGTGAAGGGGAACGCAGCTGCCTCGTAACACTGTAACGGTATGGGAGGCAGATTTGGAAAATGCCAAAAAGGGGTATTGCTGCCAGATGTGGAAACCCCACCAAACAGGAGGTCTCTGTTTCAATTCCCAACTGAAACAAAAAAAGCATAAAACTTAAAAGAGCAAATTGGCATGGCGCAACTGAGTTGTCTACACTGTGCTCAGATGTGCCCCAGCCTCTGAGGAAAAAGAAACGCAGAGCAATAAGAAAGCGTAACACAGCTGAGGTAAGGGTCCCAATAATGTGCTACTTCATATGGATGCAGAGCACTTTGAAATCGATCGTATATGAAGTATTTCACTTTTTATTGTCATTTTTTTTCTTCTACCTTTTATTACCTTGGCTGTTATTACAGAAATGTGAAATGGAAGCTTGTCGCTATGTGTCTATTGTATTTTTTTTCTGACTACACAGAAGATCAGATGATCGGATTACTAATAGTACAGGTCATTACATCTTCCCTACAGGGTAAATGGAAATCCACAGGTTTTACAAACAAATGTGTGCGATTAATTGTTAGTCCTGTTATACATTATTTTATTTTTTAACAGATCTTGCAAGAGTCTCATAAAGATCACGAAAGCATAAATGACAGTGCAGCAAAGGACAGCGTAGAGGACACTAGTGAATCCGAATCATTTCCTCCAGCAGGGTGTGGTGTAGATGTAGAAAGCTGTCAGACAGCAGTCCAAACACCGAAATGGAGATTGTCTTACAAAGGCGTGGGTAAGAGTACAATTTAAAACAGTAGTAACATTTTCATAAAAACAAGATATCATCATAATTCACAATCAGGGCACTTCCTGAGCTGCAGATATAAGTTTTGGCACCCCCTGTCTGAACTCAGATAACTGACCTGCAATCTTTAATAGTACTTGCTAGGATGAATGAGTGTTTAATAAACTTCAAAAACATATCACTGTTAAATAAGTATAGTTTAACAATATGTATTATTATAATTATTATTATTATTATTTGTTTATTTAGCAGACGCCTTTATCCAAGGCGACTTACAGAGACTAAGGTGTATTAAACTGGATAAGGGCGTCTGCTAAGAAATAAATAATAATAATAATAATAATAAACTAAATAAATTAGTGAATAACATTGTTTCACTTTAAGGATGACAATACTTTCTTCTGCAACTGAAGATAGATGGATGGATAGAAAGTCTAGTAATCTAGCTGTAAAGTAAATCTTACATTCCCTACAGTAAATGGTTATGTTAGAATGTATAACTGAACAGCAATGACACTATGATTAGCAGTTCACAAGCAATCTGCTAACGATAGGTTGCGGATGCAACCCCGGTTCCCTGAAAGAGAAAATAACCATCAAGGTATGGGATATTGCCGTCAGGCAGTAGCGATTGGCTGAGCTTTTATAGCAAAGCTGCCGATAGGCCTCTGCGTGAGCTGCCACGTAAGCCCGCCCCCTTGGGAGCTTACTATACGCAGCGCGCAGAGACTCACTTCCTCTTTTGCTCTTCAGGCCGTGAAGGCTTCTGAAGCGACCACGCGGCTTGATGGTTATTTTCTCTTTCAGGGAACCGGGGTTGCATCCGCAACCTATCGTTCCCTTTCAAGTCGAAAATAACCATCAAGGTATGGGAACAGTGTACCCAAGCCGTCGCGAGGGAGGATTTTCGGCAGTAGGACAGACTTACGTCATAACGCAACTGCGTAGGCAGTACATCTAGGCATATGCAGAGCTGCGCCTCAGCGTCTATGCTCGTAATGACACCTGTCTTAAAGGTGGAACAGTCAACACCATGCTATCAACCACTCTATACGTCCGCATCCTGAGGCGTCGTAGAGTGTAAAACAGATGCTCCAAACAGTGGAGCAGAGGAATCCAGTACATTTAACCTGTAAAACCTCATGAAAGTATGCGGCGTAGCCCAACTGGCTGCCGCGCAAATATCAGACACCGGCACCCCTCGAAAGAGGGCCCAGGATGTCGCCATACCCCTGGTAGAATGCGCCTTCAACTGCCCTGGTGGTGGAAGGCCTGCAGATTCATACGCTAATTTAATAGCATCCACTATCCAGTGGGAAAGGCGCTGTTTAGACAGCGGCTGACCCAAAGGTCTAGAACCATGGCATATGAACAACTGTTCTGTCTGCCTCACAGTCTTTGTACGGTCAATATAACACCTCAATGCCCTCACGGGGCAGAGCATGTGTAACCGCTCTTCCTCTGGGGAAGAAAAAGGAGGAGGATGGAACGCCATCAACTCGACAGACTGGTTCATGTGGAACGGGGATATGACCTTTGGTAAAAAGGCCGGATTAGGGCGCATGGAGACCTTAGAACCGTCTCCTGCAAAACGAGTACAAGAAGGATGCACTGAAAGTGCATGTAACTCGCTCACGCGTTTTGCTGATACCACAGCCAGCAAAAAAGCAGTCTTAATAGATATGAGCTTCATATCCACGCTGTGGAGAGGCTCAAACGGTGCCTTGGTAAGGGCTTCTAGCACCACATCAAGGCTCCACGACGGCAAACTGGTAGTTCTTGGAGGCCGCAAGCGTCTTGCGCCTTTCAGAAACTGAGATGCCAAAAAATGGCAACCAGGTGATAAACCGTCAATGCGTACATGACAAGCCGAAATGGCAGCTAAATACACTTTAAGTGTAGAAGGAGATTTCCCTTCATCCAGCAGTTTCTGCAGAAACTGCAATATTACTGCCATAGGACAGGAGACTGGGTCGTGGCTCTCAGCCAGACACCAACTCTGAAACAACTGCCACTTATACGCATACTGCGACCTAGTAGAGGGCGCTCTCGCACTCTGGATGGTCGATATAACTGCAGTCGAAAGCCCTAAGGCTGACAGGCGCTCCCGCTCAGGGGCCAAGCCCACAACTGCATGAGTTTGGGGTTCGGATGCCAAAGCTCTCCTTGAGCTTGGGACAACAAGTCCGCTCGCAGAGGGAGTTCCCTCGGGCGACCGTGCAGTAACTGCACTAGACTCGGGAACCATATTCTCCGAGGCCACCGAGGAGCGATCAGAATCACTGTCGCTCGCTCTACCCTGACCTTCTCCAAGAAGGCGGGGAGCATCGGAATCGGTGGAAAGGCATACAGGAGCCCTGGCGGCCATTCGTGAGCCAGTGCATCCACCCCCAGGGGGCTGTCGAGGTCCTTCACCGAGAACCATAGGGGACAGTGCGTGGTCTCTCGCGAAGCGAAGAGATCGACCTGCACTGTGCCGAACCATTCCCAGATGCGCTCTACCACTTGAGGGTGGAGACGCCATTCGCCCGCAAGAGGACCTCCTCTGGACAGGAGATCCGCTGCGTAATTGACTCTGCCCGGCAGATGAACTGCACGCAGAGAGGCTAAATGCGGTTGAGCCCAGAGCAACAGCCGCGTTACCATCCGGTGAAGACCGGGGGACCGCAATCCGCCCTGGCGATTGATATACGCCACTACTGTGGTGTTGTCTGACCGCACTAGCACGTGCTTGTCTAGAAGCACTGGCAAGAAGTGCCGGAGGGCGAGGTCCACCGCTCTGAGCTCCAGAGCGTTGATGTGGGCTGACCTCCAGGGTCCTGACCACACTCCACGGGTCCCTGTCCCGTTCCAGACTGCTCCCCAACCGTGGTTGGAAGCGTCGGTCGTGATGACCTGCCTTCTGAAAATGGGACCCAAGCGTACGCCTTGGCGGAGGTTTGACGGAACTTTCCACCAGCGTAGCGCTTCCCAGCAGGCTTGGGATACCCTTAGCCTGCGGTGTTTGTCTCTCCGCGGATGCAACGCGAAGGCATTGAACCAGGCCTGCAGAGGTCTCTGGTGTAGTAAGCCCAAAGGAAGGGCTTGTGAGGCGGCAGCCATCAACCCCAGCATGCGCTGACACAGCTCCATGCTGACTGTTTGTCTCAACCTGAATAGGGAAAGACACCGCTCTATTGAGGCAACTCTTTGTGTCGACAGGGTCGCTTCCATGGACACTGAGTCCAGATGCAGACCCAAGAATTCGGTCTGTTGGCTCGGCACTAGGCGGCTCTTTTCTGAATTGATCTTCAGACCTAGCTGCCGAAGATGGTCTGTAACCATCACTGTGTGCTGTGCCACCTGCTCCTTGGACTGCGCGTAGACGAGCCAGTCGTCCAGATAATTCAGCAGTCGGACACCTTGAGCCCGCAAGGGAGCTAGAATGGCATCCATACATTTCGAAAAGGTTCGAGGAGCTAGTGACAGACCGAATGGAAGGACACAAAACTCGTATACCCTGCTCTGGAATGCGAAACGCAGATACTTCCTGTGACCCGGGCAGATGGGAACGTGAAAGTACGCATCTGTCAGGTCCACGGTGGTGAACCAGTCGCCGTGTCGGACAGACTGGATGATGTGCCTGTGCGTAAGCATCCTGAACGATAACACCCGCAGGTATTTGTTCAGTACACGCAGATCTAAAATAGGACGGAGCCCGCCGTCCTTCTTGGGCACCAGGAAGTATTTGGAATAGAACCCCTGGTCGATCAGAGCAGGGTCTACTTGTTGAATGGCACGCTTGCTGAGCAATGCTTGTATTTCCACATTCAGAGCTGAGGACTGAACCAAGTCCTTCACTGCAGTTACGACCACTCCCCGAAAGGGGGGAGGTTTTAACTGGAACTGAAGGGTGTACCCGGTGGATATAGTTTTGTGCACCCAGATGTCGTTGGTGCATTGTTGCCAGAACTGGAGCTGGGAGACAGTGTAGGGGAGGGTTAACAGCTGCCTGGTGTTCTCAGGGCTGTTTGGGCTGGGCTCATTTGCGAGGGGCCTGGCCAAAGCCCCGAGGGCGTGGCTTGGCACCACCTCTAGGGCGCCACCCTCCGCGCTGCGGTCTTGAAAAAGGAGGTTGACCGCGCGCTGCTGTGCTTGAGGGAGAGGTCTTAGTACCCCCTGGCCGTGGCTGGTGCTGCGGTGGTGTCCTACGCCACTGATGTTCCTGAGGCCGCTTCGGCTGGAACGACGGTTTTGGCCACATTTTCGCCATTTGCTGTGACGCCTCCCGCGCCTTGGCGGAGCGTTGCAGCATCTCCTCCACCGCTGGACCAAATGTGTGTCCCGGTGTAATTGGGGCATCCAGCAACGGGGCCTTATCAGGTTCCTGCACTCTCGCCTGTGAGAGCCAGAGCTGCCTTCTGGCCACCACCAGAGACGCGATGCTCCTGCCCTGAGCCCGCGCGTTGAGCTGGGCCAGCTTCACCAGCAGTTGACTGACGGTCCCCAACTCGCTTCTGAGGGCCGCCGAAGGGCACTCAGGCAGGTCTTTGATTAGTGCCGCTTGGTAGACCGTCAGCAAGCTGGCCACATTAGAGAGCTTGACCGCCTCTGTGGCCGCAGCGTACCCCTTCTTGAGGTGTACCTCAGTGGTCCTGCACTGCTTATTGGGGCATGCAGGATCTTTCGTCAGCCCCGATAATGTTGGCGTCTTCACCAACGCGGCGAACGCAGCGTCCACAGGTGGGAAGGACGCCAACCCAGCCTCACTTGCCCCCTGCATGTTAAAGGCCGAGGCCTTGCGAGAAGTCGCAGGGGCAGAGGCCGGAGCCCCCCAGGTGGACTGTACCTCCTTAATAAAGTCTGGGAATGCCAGAAGCATCCTGGACTGACTGGACTGGGCTGAAGGCGACTCAAACAAGGAGCGCCGAGGTGGTTCCGCCATCGGCCACTCGACGCCCAAGTGGCGGGTTGCTCTGTCCACCACAGACCACGTAGGGTCATTGGTGTCTAGCACGTGGGGCTCGTCCTCAGAGTGCTGGGAGGCTACCTCAGCCTCTGTACTGTCCCCCTCTAGGATGTCAGATGCGTCTCTAGACAGCGCATCGATATCCCACTCCCCTTGAGACTGCACTGGAAGAGCGACGACCGGTGCAGGTTGTGGAGGGGCCACTGGCTGACTAGCAATGGGCCCAGTCGGTTGTCCTGGGACTGGAGGCACCACATTTGCTAGGGACATGAGGATGGACTGCTGCCCCATCATAACCTCTATGAATTGAGACATTTTGGAGGTTAGCTCTGCCACCCCCGACCTGTCTCTGTATCGCCTGTCCCGACGAGGGGAACGAGAGCGTGCTCTCCGTCGAGGCGATCTGGAGTGCGACCTAGACTCCCGACGGGGGGCGTACCCTACGAGGGGAGGGGCTGCGCTCCCGAGCGCGTCTGGTGGGGGACCTCTGACCAGCCGTTAGCTGGGAGGACGGGCTCCTGGAGAGCTGCAGCCGCCCTGGCGGCGTCGCCGTAGATGACGGCGGGGCAGAAATGGTGTGGGACGATCCAGTGGAAGGAGAGCGCCCACCCACTGCTTTCTTCGCCCTTTGGCGGAGGGTGCGTGTCTGGAAACCAGCACAAAGATGGCAAAAAGCCCTATCCGCCAACGCGGATGCGGCGTGCTCTGGCCCCAGACACGCCACACAGTCCTCATGGGGATCGCTCGCTGGCAATTTTGCCTGGCAGGTGACGCAACGGTGGAACCCGGACATGGTTGCCGAAGCGTGGACGTGCACTGATCGTTAAGGCGTCGATGCGCCGAGCGTCGAGCACCGAAGCGTCGAGCGTCGAGGTGCGTGCACCGAGCGTCAAGGCGTCGAAGCGTCGAGCGTCGAGGTGCGTGCACCGAGCGAGCGCCGAAGTGCGTGCACCGAGCGTCGAGGTGCGTGCACCGAGCGTCAAGGCGTCGAAGCGCCGAGCGTCGAGGTGCGTGCACCGAGCGTCGAGCGTCGAGGTGCGTGCACTGAGCGTCGAGCGTCGAGGTGCGTGCACCGAGCGTCGACGCGTCGAAACGCTGAGCGTCGAGCGCCGAAGCGTCGAGCGTCGAGGTGCGTGCACCGAGCGTCGAGCGTCGAGGTGCGTGCACCGAGCGTCGAGGCGTCGACGCGCCGAGCGTCGAGCGCCGAAGCGTCGAGCGTCGAGGTGCGTGCACCGAGCGTCGAGCGCCGAAGCGTCGAGCGTCGAGGTGCGTGCACCGAGCGTCGAGGCGTCAACGCGCCGAGCGTCGAGCGCCGAAGCGTCGAGCGTCGAGGTGCGTGCACCGAGCATCGATGCGCCGAAGTCCCCAAGCGCAGACGCGCTAGCACCAAGCGCTGATGCGCTGCACAAAGCGCCGAAGCGCTGCACCAAGTGGCAAAGTGCCGACACCAAGCGCCTAAGCGCAGCACGCCGGAGCGTGAGTACCGAGCGTAGAACGCTAGCACAGACGCCTAAGCGTCAGGTGACCCGCAGAGCGGAGACGCTAAGTGCTGGTACAGTGTCCTGGGTGCTGTGCACTACTTACCTGTTGGTGCTGGGGATTGAGGCTTAGTGGTCGTCTTCCTCTGTGTAGTGAATGGGATTTTTTTTTTTTTTTTTTTTTTCACTGCAGCAGTACTGCTGGTGGTGATTATGTGACTGGGACACAATATATGTGGGCACAGTACAACTACCACGCGGTTTGTTTTTTTTTTTTTTTTTTTTTTTTTTTTTTACACCGCAGGCAGTACGTGGGAGACAGCAGAGCAGGCTCCACACACGCGGTCTAGCCAAGGCAAGACCGGGGCTGCAGACACGCGCGCGGCCAAGGCCAACGCAACATGCGACACAAAATATACAAATACACACAGAAATATATATTTTAATGCAACCCAAAACACAACACTAATAATCAAAATTAATTATAAAAGGAAAGGTGGAACCCGGACATGGTTGCCGAAGCGTGGACGTGCACTGATCGTTAAGGCGTCGATGCGCCGAGCGTCGAGCGCCGAAGCGTCGAGCGTCGAGGTGCGTGCACCGAGCGTCAAGGCGTCGAAGCGCCGAGCGTCGAGGTGCGTGCACCGAGCGTCGAGCGTCGAGGTGCGTGCACTGAGCGTCGAGCGTCGAGGTGCGTGCACCGAGCGTCGACGCGTCGAAACGCTGAGCGTCGAGCGCCGAAGCGTCGAGCGTCGAGGTGCGTGCACCGAGCGTCGAGCGTCGAGGTGCGTGCACCGAGCGTCGAGGCGTCGACGCGCCGAGCGTCGAGCGTCGAGGTGCGTGCACCGAGCGTCGAGCGCCGAAGCGTCGAGCGTCGAGGTGCGTGCACCGAGCGTCGAGGCGTCAACGCGCCGAGCGTCGAGCGCCGAAGCGTCGAGCGTCGAGGTGCGTGCACCGAGCATCGATGCGCCGAAGTCCCCAAGCGCAGACGCGCTAGCACCAAGCGCTGATGCGCTGCACAAAGCGCCGAAGCGCTGCACCAAGTGGCAAAGTGCCGACACCAAGCGCCTAAGCGCAGCACGCCGGAGCGTGAGTACCGAGCGTAGAACGCTAGCACAGACGCCTAAGCGTCAGCTGACCCGCAGAGCGGAGACGCTAAGTGCTGGTACAGTGTCCTGGGTGCTGTGCACTACTTACCTGTTGGTGCTGGGGATTGAGGCTTAGTGGTCGTCTTCCTCTGTGTAGTGAATGGGATTTTTTTTTTTTTTTTTTTTTCTTCACTGCAGCAGTACTGCTGGTGGTGATTATGTGACTGGGACACAATATATGTGGGCACAGTACAACTACCACGCGTTTTTTTTTTTTTTTTTTACACCGCAGGCAGTACGTGGGAGACAGCGAGGCTCCACACACGCGGTCTAGCCAAGGCAAGACAGGGGCTGCAGACACGCGCGCGGCCAAGGCCAACGCAACGTGTGACACAAAATATACAAATACACACAGAAATATATATTTTAATGCAACCCAAAACACAACACTAATAATCAAAATTAATTATAAAAGGAAAGACGGGAGACCACGAGACAACGCGATGCAAAGCAAAGCGTGAAGGAAATATATAAAATATATAAAAAAAATACACAATTATATAAATCCTTAAATAATAATAATAACGACTCTGAAGAGTGTAACTGAAATCAACTCCGAGAAGGGGCAATAACCAGCTTCTCAAGCTTTAAGCTTATTGAGTACAATCAGCTACGGGCTCTAATACCTACCGCTACCAATGCTGAAGACAAAAGAGGAAGTGAGTCTCTGCGCGCTGCGTATAGTAAGCTCCCAAGGGGGCGGGCTTACGTGGCAGCTCGCGCAGAGGCCTATCGGCAGCTTTGCTATAAAAGCTCAGCCAATCGCTACTGCCTGACGGCAATATCCCATACCTTGATGGTTATTTTCGACTTGAAAGGGAACTACCGTCAACTGCAGAATAATTCTGAAATGGAATCACAAATGTATACGTCATTACTTTTAATTAGAACACTGTGAGATCAAGATGCTCTTATTCCACCTTTTACATGTAAAATAATACTACCATTGTAATTGTTACTGCAGCTGTGCAGGTGAATGATAGCACACCCAAAAAACTTTCAAAGATGCAGCTGTGCAAACGGATGAAATTGGCTCACCTTGCACAAACTCAACATCTCCAGAACGAGATGACAATCAGAAGCAGAACAATCCTTAAAACCAGTTCAAGATGAGATGTTGATACAAAGTGAGGAAGTTGAGGAAAATGAAAACAAGCTGGACCCATTATTTTACCCTGACACCTACCAATCTGATTGTTCAGAGTAAGAAACCATCCTGTTTACTTATCAGTTTTCTCCATAATCACAGTGCTTGATTTTCACGTTTTTATAATGCCTGTCCAAAGTTATTTCTGTAGTAGCTGCATCCAGTATTTTATTATGTAATTGTCATCCAAGTGATGTTATAACATGCTATAATATTGAAATAAATATGAAAGCAAATTCAGCATTCTAATTGTACGTTCATCTCCATATTTTGCAGAACTTCAGAAGCTGCTGAAGAAATCTGTAACACCCAAATACAGCTGAGGAGAGAAAGTTTATAGTTTTTGAAAGTCAGCTATTACAATTGTTTATAATTGCTTTTATAATAATCGCTTGCTTCAGGATCGTATTGGTAAGGATTTATGGTTTTAAATGAGGTTAAGCAATTAAAATCATAACAATTGCTACGTATGGTGGAGTGGAAACAGCATGGTACTTGTTTTGTATGTGTTTGTTCGTTTGTTTTGCTTAAAAAAAGTGTTTTGTGTTTAAATCTTTTTATTTATTATAAACCGGCGCAACAGCACATTTCACTCACCAAAACCGTCTGTCTATTTCCTGGGCTGACGTCACCACATGAGGCATTGTGTCACAGGGATATATCGTTTGTGATACAACTGTGCCCTTATATTTATGATGCATAAAGATTTACACATCAAGTACACTGTAACTATGCATAATAACATTGAAATTATGTAATAGTACACATGTATTTAATAAGTAACTACTATGTAAATACACAGTCATTAGACATTGTTAATGTAAAGTGTTATCTGATCCTGAGGAAAACTTGAGAAATGTAACCTAGGAGAATGTTTGTAAACATTCTTCAAATCAAATATTTCAAAAAAAACATTCCTTTAACAGTCCTGAAAGTTTTGTGAATAGGGCGCACGATAGATGCATAAAGCATATAAAAACAAGAAGGATTGGGTTGAAATAATGTATTGCTGTGATACAGACAGCATGGGACACAAAAAAGGTAAAGTAAGGCATATCTTGTAAACAGTACAGGTTGTTCTGTAACTTTAACACTGACTTTAATTTGATCAAGTGAAAAGGGCCCAACGACTGAATGTGAACTTACTGGAAACATGTATAATAGGTACAAAGTTAGCTAATGATATCCCCAGCCAGTCAGCCGAGTGCTCAGGGCCTTTGGACACAAACTGCTTCGATCCCTGTTGACTCCTGGATATTTTAAACATGGAAACTGAACACAGCACCTCCCAGAGTGAAGGATATAAAGCCACACAATGCTCTATTTGACAACACACTGCATCTGTATTACCTGCTGCAGAGTGCTCGGACTAAGGCTGTTGGAAGACAGGTAAATTATATTTTACATGTTTCTTATTTCACAAATTAAGCAGGTGGATACAAAGGCCACAGACAATACAATATAAACACAGACAGATGTGTTATTTTGGTCCTATGTTATGGTAGCAAATTAATTGCTAGATTTTAAAGACATTTCACAATATACCAACTTCAGTTTATGTAACCTTTTCATGTACAGCATATAATGTTGCAAAAACTAACTGCATTTGTGGGCCATAAACATACAGAAAAAACACACAGC
Source organism: Acipenser ruthenus (assembly GCF_902713425.1). NCBI lineage: Eukaryota > Metazoa > Chordata > Actinopteri > Acipenseriformes > Acipenseridae > Acipenser > Acipenser ruthenus. The sequence continues at coordinate 36,634 of NW_026708459.1, read as the reverse complement.
AAGCAGCATTAGCTTTAGGGAAATCACTGTATCTAAACACTGTTCAACACTGCAGAGGCTGCTGTGCACTGGAAAACAGTGCCAGTTTAAAAGAAAATGTAGTTCCTGGTTGAAACAAAAATCCAGACTTGGTTACGGGAGGTCCAGTGTTGAAAACCACTGGCATGCTGTCTAGAAGGTAATTCTGGCAACTAATTTGTCACTGTACTGGCATGTGAAAAATAATACATTACAATCTGTAAATTACACACTATTACATAAGACATTACTAAGACATCATTATTAAGTACAAGTGAACAGTTGAAATGTATCAATAGACTGTATATGACTTTTTTCTTCTTCGCTGTACTGTTTCATTCAAGGTTTAAAGCTGTTCATATCATAGCGTGTTTTAATGAAGGTTTGTCACTCTAGTAGTCATTAAAAATAATAGTTTACTGTCCATTAATACAAAAATGTTTCACCTGACAGTTTAAAAATGACTAAACTCATATGATAGTTTTTTAAATAAACCAACTGTCAGTATTTAGCACTCCCATTACAATTAAGTAATACATTTTATTGCAACATAACAACTATGGCATGTATTTTCAAAAGTTTGTTAGTGGTATAGAGATCTGATTTATTTCCAGCTTTATTTTTTTATCAATAGGTCTCCTTGGCTGGGACATTCTGAACACATGAAACGGAAATGGAAAACATGTCTTACACTGAAACTTTCACACTCACTGGATTTGGGGACATGGGTAAAACTAAATATGTATATTTTCTACTTACCCTTATTGGGTACCTCTTGATAATCTTTGTAAACACAGTTCTTGTGTTAGTAATATTTCTGGAAAGAAGCCTTCATGAGCCTATGTATATCTTTCTCTGTAGTTTATCTGTTAACGCCCTTTATGGAACTGCTGGTTTCTATCCTAAACTTCTGGCTGATCTTCTATCAGAGACCCAAGTGATTCCTCATGCTGGATGTTTCATTCAAATATTTGTTATCTATGGTTATGCAATTGCTGAATTTACCATTTTAACAGTGATGGCATATGACAGATATGTGGCCATTTGTAAACCTTTACACTATACAAATATCATGACAGATAGAGTTGTTTGTAAATTACTATTTGGTGCCTGGCTATTTCCATTCTGTAGCATGGCCCTTATTCTTTTGTTTTCTTCAAGACTGCCTTTGTGTGGGAACCAAATTGAAAGACTGTATTGTTCCAACTGGTCAGTAGTGAAGCTATCTTGTGTACCAACTACTCTAAACAATGTTGTTGGTTTTATAATTACTATTTGTGCAATGTTTCCACCTCTGTTTTTTATATTGTTTTCCTATGTAAATATACTTATTGTTTGTCAGAAAAGCTCCAAGGAATTCAGAAGGAAAGCTCTCCAAACATGTCTCCCACATTTAACTACACTGATCAACTATTCAATAACAGGTTTTTGTGAAATAGCACTTGGTCGATTAGACTCAAAGGATATGCCCCAAATTGTTGCTGCCATCCTGTCATTGGAGTGTCTAATAATTCCTCCCCTTCTTAATCCTCTCTTGTATGGATTCCACTTGCCTGAGGTACGGAAAAGGATTATAAATATGCTCCGAAGAAAGCAAATTATACCAATATTAGACAGCTCACACGCTGCAAAATACTAACTATTATGTATCATGTACTTTCTTGTTAAGATTATGTTTGTGTACTTTTATACTAAATAACAAAAGTCCTTCAGTTTGTGCATATGCATGACTGCAAATAATAGTATTTTCATTTTTCACTGAAAAAAACTCACAACTGTATAATTTCTTGAAAGTTGTATTTGTGTTATCAGAGTATTTTGTGTTTTTTGGAATCTTCTTTTCTGCCATTTTGTGCCACAGTGTGTTTAAATTCAGTCTTCCTCTTCTTGTTTCAATTAAACAAAAGTAATGGAATCCCTTTTTAAGGAGGTGTTTCTTGTGGGGCTTTTTTGTTTTCCTTGGTTTTATTTGAGAACAGGTGTACAATGTTATTTTGAACCACATTTTATTTTTATTCATATATCATGTGGAATAAAACCAGAGATCTCAGTTGTGGTTACTGTGCTGCAGCTGACAGCAAACACTATTCTATTTTTTTAATTTATTTTTTTACTTTATTTGCTATAATATAAATAGATAGATTGAATGTATATGACAGTGAGGAATCATAGTGTTGTCTACTTTGAAAGAAAACATTCAAAGGGTGTGTACAGAGAGTTTCTTTCATGAAACAGAAAAAAAGGTAAATTATATAAGTAAGTGTATGCTGTATTTACATAATTTCTGGCAAGTTGATTTGGAACAGAGACTAAACATAGTTTGAAAGAACATTCAAGGCCCTTTACCAGAGATTAGAGACCTGATAGTGACCAATCAAGTCAAAGGAAATCTCTGACTGATATTCTAATCAAATTTAAAACACTTTGAAATAAATCACTTCCAGAAATTACATGATGTGTAAAAAGTATGATGTGTAAAAAAAAAAAAAAAAAAATTGTTTTCCATATAAAAGTATATTTTTCAGAGCAGCAATAAAGGTAATAAAGGCGCGTTCCACATCATAGTGTGCACGCCTACATTTCTTATTGTTTAAAAAAAAAAAAAAAAAAAAAACATTGAACATTGTTTGAAGAAAGTGTATTGCTCTTTATGCTGTTGATGTTTTAAAAGTACATCTCATTTATAATACCAAAAGTTCATATTGTCTTGTACACTTGGTATCCAGTACATATTTTACTGAAGCACGACATCCGCTAAAACTACCTTCGAATTCCTGGCTAGCGAACGAACCTTCAAACACAGCACTACTCAAAAGTAATGCAAAACAGATAGCCAGTGGTGCTTATGCAGCACGTACATGAAATAGCTCCCTCTGTGACTATGAAGAGGAGTTACTACATTTAATTCTATTTATTTATTTAAATTGTACCTATCTTTTTAAAAAGTGTAATTAGTTTCAGTTGGCATATGTATAGTGTTCGTGTGTCATTATAATTGCATAAGCACATAGTCAGTTTATAAAAGTACTCTCCAAACTAATCCAATTATTTTCTCTGCTATGTGTTTGTCGTGTCAAATAATGACAAGGTGACAGCAGAAATCAGCATGAGGGCCCGCTGTTTCAGATCCTTGAAGAACAAGGAGAAGCTGCATAGTTTAAGAGTAGGGTGTACAGTTCAGAGTTACAGTTCTGTTTTTGTTTTTGTTCGTTGCATTACCATAAGTATTATGTCTAACGCTTCGAGTAATACATCTAATAATACACAATAAAAAACCATTTTGTTTTACTTATCACAAAACTGTTTAATCACTAATGTGTTATACACGTTACTGATGAGCAGCAGTGTGGAGTAGTGGTTAGGGCTCTGGACTCTTGACCGGAGGGTCGTGGGTTCAAATCCTGGTGGGGGACGCTGCTGTACCCTTGAGCAAGGTACTTTACCTAGATTGCTCCAGTAAAAACCCAATTGTATAAATGGGTAATTGTATGTAAAAATAATGTGATATTTTGTAACAATTGTAAGTTGCCCTGGATAAGGGCGTCTGCTAAGAAATAAACAATTATACGCAATTCAATTATTTATGTTTATTTATGATTGTTTCATAACAAATCATGGTCATAATTGTCTCTGTATGTGTGTGTGTATATATATATATATATATATATATATATATATATATATATATATATATATATATTAGTGGCAGGATGGGGAGAAAGAGAAAGAAAATAGTCCTGGAGGTTCAGGACTACATTCCCCAGAATGCCACAATGGAGTGTATAAGTGTTTTCAAATTGATTAATTGTTTGCCAGCTGATGATCATAAAAGAAAGGCAGTCAGTCTATTGGGGGCTGCTGAGTGAAGAGCCTGGTTGGGAGTGTGTGCAACCGTAGAAAGAGAAAGAAAAGGTAGTGAGAAAACCTTTTTTTGATCAGTGTTTGTGAAAAGTGTTTTTTTAAGCCGGTAAGCAGAGTAGCTGCCCCGTTTCACAGTTCAAGGTTTCTGTGCAAAGTTTAGTTTAGGGCTCCAAGAGGAGCTAGGCTTTTTGTTTGTTTATTTTTGTCGTGTATCTGGGTCACGAAAGTGCTGAAAAAGAACCAGAGAGAGGGCCATCTCTCACAATTATATGTATACAGTATATATATATTTTTGGTAACATGCTTACTGGGACTAGTTTTGAAATGTGTCTTTGCTTACATTCCAATCCAGTGGTGTGCTGCTGAAGTTCAGAATAGAGCTGTGTGTCAGTAGTTCAAACAATACTGCCTGTGATATGTGTTTTATATCAACTTTAAAATAGGCATAGGTGCAGAAAGACGGGCCAATGTAAAACTACGACATTCTTTTGAACACATGGAACGTTCTCTATGAGCCATTGCTTGTTCTCGAGACCATGGCATTGTACCACACCGCTTACAATTTATCCTCCTGTCTTCTCTGTTATGGCCACCGATACAGAGAAAGTTTTTGATGGTGAGTGAGATTGCCGCTAATAGTTTTTTTTTTTCCCCCAACTATATTAAATGTTGAAAACCAAAATGAATTGCCATAAATGCGATTCTTCTATGGTCCTAACCCCAACCCTAATGTTAAGGTAGGTGTGTGTGTGTGTGTTGGAGTTAAGAACAGATTTAAATCATAACTCAGTACTCGAATTCTCAGCTGGCCCGTCGCTGAAAAACCTGACCCCGTCTTTCTACACCTATGCCTTAAAATGCCTGAAATAATTTCAGATTTCTATTGTTGTTTTGATTTGGAGTCCTTGAGAATGAGTTTAGTCAATAAATGCCAGTCTCCGCTCTGCCTGCGTTTGACTTATCCAAACAGCCCGCAGCCCTTTATTTAAAACTGGAAAAGGTAGGAAACAACACAGAGGATGTAAGTTAACAGACTGAGGTCAAGGTTCTTTCTAAAGACGGTTGTGAAGAGTCCATATACAGGTTTCGAAATGCATCTGTGTCAAAGCATAGTCTGTTGACAATGAAAGTAAAGATCTGCCGGGTAAAATACTCCCTGAATTAATCGATTAATAAAAAAAACGTACACACTGTATTGCTATTTATTTTAAATATATACTTGTGGTCTAAACAGAACACTGAATGATCAGAGCAAGATATTGTGGTGTTTTGTTTGTGTTTTGGTGGTGGTTGGCAGGGATGGGCTTAATTCCTGTCCCTGCCAAAAACATGTGAGAATGTGGCTGCTCCTTAATAGAATAATTGGTGCTAATTGGGAGCAGCCACATTCTACAAAAGGAGAGCCCAGGGCTCCATTAAAGTGTCTATCCAGCGAAAATCTAAATATTTTTTACTTTCACCATGTGTTCCCCACGGGTCCCAGAGTATGATAAAACTATTGGTAACTGAAACTTTTAATTGGTTATTTTTTATTGAGCTCTGTTCAGCCTATTTCTGTAATTTTTATTTCTTTATTTCTTAGCAGACGCCCTTATCCAGGGCGACTTAGTCATAAACAAAAAATACATTTCAAGAATCACAGTACAAGTATCGATACAATTAGGAGCAAGATAAAATACAATGACTTCAGTTCTAGTAAGTACAAGAATATGACAAAATACGATTCAATATGGGAGCAGATAAGTGTCAGTGATAGTTACATCAGGATATGATTACATTTTAATTCGATCAGAAAAAAAACCAGCCACTTCCTGGTTTAGAAAACTCCTCTCGGGAGACGCCGGCGGAAGTGAAGGGGAACGCAGCTGCCTTGTAACACTGTAACGGTATGGGAGGCAGATTTGGAAAATGCCAAAAAGGGGTATTGCTGCCAGATGTGGAAACCCCACCAAACAGGAGTTCTCTGTTTCAATTCCCAACTGAAACAAAAAAAGCATAAAACTTAAAAGAGCAAACTGGCATGGCGCAACTGAGTTGTCTACACTGTGCTCAGATGTGCCCCAGCCTCTGAGGAAAAAGAAACGCAGAGCAATAAGAAAGCGTAACACAGCTGAGGTAAGGGTCCCAATAATGTGCTACTTCATATGGATGCAGAGCACTTTGAAATCGATCGTATATGAAGTATTTCACTTTTTATTGTCATTTTTTTTCTTCTACCTTTTATTACCTTGGCTGTTATTACAGAAATGTGAAATGGAAGCTTGTCGCTATGTGTCTATTGTATTTTTTTTCTGACTACACAGATCAGATGATCGGATTACTAATAGTACAGGTCATTACATCTTCCCTACAGGGTAAATGGAAATCCACAGGTTTTACAAACAAATGTGTGCGATTAATTGTTAGTCCTGTTATACATTATTTTATTTTTTAACAGATCTTGCAAGAGTCTCATAAAGATCACGAAAGCATAAATGACAGTGCAGCAAAGGACAGCGTAGAGGACACTAGTGAATCCGAATCATTTCCTCCAGCAGGGTGTGGTGTAGATGTAGAAAGCTGTCAGACAGCAGTCCAAACACCGAAATGGAGATTGCCTTACAAAGGCGTGGGTAAGAGTACAATTTAAAACAGTAGTAACATTTTCATAAAAACAAGATATCATCATAATTCACAATCAGGGCACTTCCTGAGCTGCAGATATAAGTTTTGGCACCCCCTGTCTGAACTCAGATAACTGACCTGCAATCTTTAATAGTACTTGCTAGGATGAATGAGTGTTTAATTAACTTCAAAAACATATCACTGTTAAATAAGTATAGTTTAACAATATGTATTATTATTATTATTATTATTATTATTATTATTATTATTATTATTATTATTGGTTTATTTAGCAGAAGCCTTTATCCAAGGCGACTTACAGAGACTAAGGTGTATTAAACTGGATAAGGGTGTCTGCTAAGAAATAAATAATAATAATAATAATAATAATAAACTAAATAAATTAGTGAATAACATTGTTTCACTTTAAGGATGACAATACTTTCTTCTGCGACTGAAGATAGATAGATGGATAGAAAGTCTAGTAATCTAGCTGTAAAGTAAATCTTACATTCCCTACAGTAAATGGTTATGTTAGAATGTATAACTGAACAGCAATGACACTATGATTAGCAGTTCACAAGCAATCTGCTAACTACCGTCAAGTGCAGAATAATTCTGAAAAACGGCATCACAAATGTATACGTCATTACTTTTAATTAGAACACTGTGAGATCAAGATGCTCTTATTCCACCTTTTACATGTAAAATAATACTACCATTGTAATTGTTACTGCAGCTGTGCAGGTGAATGATAGCACACCCAAAAAACTTTCAAAGATGCAGCTGTGCAAACGGATGAAATTGGCTCACCTTGCACAAACTCAACATCTCCAGAACGAGATGACGATCAGAAGCAGAACAATCCTTAAAACCAGTTCAAGATGAGATGTTGATACAAAGTGAGGAAGTTGAGGAAAATGAAAACAAGCTGGACCCATTATCTGACCCTGACACCTACCAATCTGATTGTTCAGAGTAAGAAACCATCCTGTTTACTTATCAGTTTCCTCCATAATCACAGTGCTTGATTTTCACGTTTTTATAATGCCTGTCCAAAGTTATTTCTGTAGTAGCTGCATCCAGTATTTTATTATGTACTTGTCATCCAAGTGATGTTATAACATGCTATAATATTGAAATAAATATGAAAGCAAATTCAGCATTCTAATTGTACGTTCATCTCCATATTTTGCAGAACTTCAGAAGCTGCTGAAGAAATCTGTAACCCCCAAATACAGCTGAGGAGAGAAAGTTTATAGTTTTTGAAAGTCAGCTATTACAATTGTTTATAATTGCTTTTATAATTATCGCTTGCTTCAGGATCGTATTGGTAAGGATTTATGGTTTTAAATGAGGTTAAGCAATTAAAATCATAACAATTGCTACGTATGGTGGAGTGGAAACAGCATGGTACTTGTTTTGTATCTGTTTGTTCGTTTGTTTTGCTTAAAAAAAGTGTTTTGTGTTTAAATCTTTTTATTTATTATAAACCGGCGCAACAGCACATTTCACTCACCAAAACCGTCTGTCTATTTCCTGGGCTGATGTCACCACATGAGGCATTGTGTCACAGGGATATATCGTTTGTGATACAACTGTGCCCTTATATTTATGATGCATAAAGATTTACACATTAAGTACACTGTAACTATGCATAATAACATTGAAATTATGTAATAGTACACATGTATTTAATAAGTAACTACTATGTAAATACACAGTCATTAGACACTGTTAATGTAAAGTGTTATCTGATCCTGAGGAAAACTTGAGAAATGTAACCTAGGAGAATGTTTGTAAACATTCTTCAAATCAAATATTTCGAAAAAAACATTCCTTTAAACAGTCCTGAAAGTTTTGTGAATAGGGCGCACGATAGATGCATAAAGCATATAAAAGGGCAGCAGTGTGGAGTAGTGGTTAGAGCTCTGGACTCTTGACCGGAGGGTTGTGGGTTCAATCCCCAGTGGGGGACACTGCTGTTGTACCCTTGAGCAAGGTACTTTACCTAGATTGCTCCAGTAAAAACCCAACTGTAAAAAATGGGTAATTGTATGTAAAAATAATGTGATATCTGTATAATGTGAAATAATGTATAATGTGATATCTTGTAACAATTGTAAGTCGCCCTGGATAAGGGCGTCTGCTAAGAAATAAATAATAATAATAATAATAATAATAATAATAATAATAAAAACAAGAAGGATTGGGTTGAAATAATGTATTGCTGTGATACAGACAGCATGGGGCACAAAAAAGGTAAAGTAAGGCATATCTTGTAAACAGTACAGGTTGTTCTGTAACTTTAACACTCACTTTAATTTGATCAAGTGAAAAGGGCCCAATGACTGAATGTGAACTTACTGGAAACATGTATAATAGGTACAAAGTTAGCTAATGATATCCCCAGCCAGTCAGCCGAGTGCTCAGGGCCTTTGGACACAAACTGCTTCGATCCCTGTTGACTCCTGGATATTTTAAACATGGAAACTGAACACAGCACCTCCCAGAATGAAGGATATAAAGCTGCACAATGCTCTATTTGACAACACATTGCATCTGTATGACCTGCTGCAGAGTGCTCGGACTAAGGCTGTTGGAAGACAGGTAAATTATATTTTACTGCAAGTTTCTTATTTCAAACATTAAGCAGGTGGTTACAAAGACCACACACAATACAATATAACCACAGACAGAGGTGTTATTGTGGTCGTATGTTTCGGTAGCAAGTTAATTGCTAGATTTTTATATTTAACCTTTTCATCTACATTATATGTCAATGTTGCAAAAACTCTAACTGCATTTTTGGGCCATAAACATACAGAAAAAACACATCGAAAGCAGCATTAGCATCATGGAAATCACTGTATCTAAACACTGTTCAACACTGCAGAGGCTGCTGCGCACTGGAAAACAATGCCAGTTTAAAACAAAATGCAGTTCCTGGTTGAAACAAAAATCCAGACTGTTGGTTACGCGAGGCCCAGGGTTGAAAACCACTGGCATGCTGTCTAGAAGGTAATTCTGACTGTACTGGCATGTGAAAAATGTTACATTAAAATCTGTAAATGTTTCATTCAAATTATAAAGCTGTTCATATCATAGCATGTTTTTAAGATTTGTCACTCTAGTAGTCATTAGAAATAGTAGTTTACAGTCCATTAATAAAAAGATAACTGTATAAACAAACTGTATAATACAAAGGTTTTTTTGTTTTGTTTTGTTTTTTAATAAAATAACTGTGAGTGTGTGACACTCCCATTACAATTAAGTAATACATGTTATTGCAACATAACAACTATGGCATGTGTTTTCAAAAGTTGGTTAGTGGCTGAAATAAATGTTTTAACACAGTGTTATGAGATCAGATTTTTAAAATATTTTAAAGGGTTGCCTGCCTGGAATACATACCAAGGAGTTCTGACTCAATATTTCCACCTGTATTTTAATCAATAGGACTCCTCGGCTGGGACATTCTGAACACATGAAACGGAAATGGAAAACATGTCTTACACTGAAACTTTCACACTCACTGGATTTGGGGACATGGGTAAAACTAAATATGTATATTTTGTCTTTACTCTTATTGGGTACCTCTTGATAATCTTTGTAAACATAGTTCTTGTGTTAGTAATATTTCTGGAAAGAAGCCTTCATGAGCCTATGTATATCTTTCTCTGTAGTTTATCTGTTAACGCCCTTTATGGAACTGCTGGTTTCTATCCTAAACTTCTGGCTGATCTTCTATCAGAGACCCAAGTGATTCCCCGTGCTGGATGTTTCATTCAAATGTTTGTTATCTATGGTTATGCAGCTGTTGAATTTACCAATTTGACAGTGATGGCATATGACAGATATGTGGCCATTTGTAAACCTTTACACTATACAAATATCATGACAGATAGAGTTGTTTGTAAATTACTATTTGGTGCCTGGCTATTTCCATTCTGTAGCATGGCCCTTGGTATTTTGTTTTCTTCAAGACTGCCTTTGTGTGGAAGCCACATTGAAAGACTGTATTGTTCCAACTGGTCAGTTGTTAAACTATCTTGTGTAACAACTACTCTTAACAATATTGTTGGTTTTACAATTACTATTTGTGCAATTTTTCCACCTCTGTTTTTTATCTTGTTTTCCTATGTAAATATACTTATTGTTTGTCAGAAAAGCTCCAAGGAATTCAGAAGGAAAGCTCTCCAAACATGTCTCCCACATTTAACTACACTGATCAACTATTCTATCACCATGCTTTGTGAAGTAGTTCTTAGCCGTTTAGACTCTACGGCTTTACCCCAAATTGTTGTTATCACCTTGTCATTAGAGTTTCTAATAATTCCTCCGCTTTTGAACCCACTCATGTACGGTCTTAACCTGCCAGAGGTACGCAAAAGGGTTAGAAATATGCGCCAAAGAAAGCAAGTTAGAGCACCATGTAACATTCCACACACTGTCAAAACCTAGTTTGTTCATATTCAGTACATTTGTTTTATTTTAACTATGCATGATTCTTGAGTCAGGACAACTGACCTGTGTAAGGAAGCTGGGCCTTGAGCTCAGTTTAAATTGACCCAGAAATCAAGACTCAATTAATTTCATTCTCATATCAAACTGCGGCTGCTACTTCGTTCCATCTGCAGTCTACAATCCAATATGCAACTGGAAGTTACAGGTTATCATAACAAATAGGTGAATAGATTGAAATGCCTTATTATTCACTTTCAGTGCATAATGATGACAGGTATGTTATAATTACAAAATATGGTACCCTATCAGAAAACTGTAACGCATATGGCAACAGTTCAGACTGTATTCTGAAACATGTTGTGTTTGAATAAAGTCACAGCTGAGACAGAAAATAGACAGAAACAGATGTTCAGTGTATGTAACATTCACTATGTGCCACGGGGATTTCCAATCACAGAATGAGAGAAATAAAAACATATTGTATATTTTAAGTTGTTTTCTTAGGAACATACCTTCTTTATTTAAGAGGCCAGTGTAAAAAAAAAATCAATCTTGTTCAATAAAACTTTATTTCTACAAAATATGTGTGTTTTTTCATGAAAAAAAAAAAACATATTTGTCAACTGGTTGTAGAGAAACTGCATTGAGTCTGCATGCTTTTGAAATATTTCTGAGGGTATACAAGACCATTCCTCAATAAATAGCCTCTAATTCTTTCAGTGTAATTCCTTTATTTAACCAGGTAAAAAAAAACAGTGGAGAACAAGTTGTTATTTACCACGGTGACATGGCCAAGAATGCTCAAACTGCAGCAAAGACACCATATAATTAACATCCATCATACAAAATAATTAAAAACAATACTGATGTAACAGAATAAAACAATACATACATTAAATCACAATACAGCATTAAAATAAGTAAAATAAAACAATACAATCCAGACCTTTCGATGCAGATTTAACAATTGCAAGGATCAGTTTATGACTGAAAAGGTCGGTCAATTTCAAATCCCTCTGTAAAACATTCCAACTATCTGCTGCTGAAAATTCAAACAAGTGCTACCAAAAGTAAAAACCAAAAGTGCTGATAGTTTGAAGTAGAAAAGGTAAGTACATTCCAGAGATAGGCTGGAACTTTGCCAGTTATTGTAATATAAACAAACATTTAACAGGGTTTAAGAAGCCAAGTAGTCAAAGAATGCCAATGTAGCAGTTCATACACATCACAGTGATGGGTTTGGTAGGGCGCTCAGGTTACAAATCTAATGAGTAAAATTAATTGTATTATGATACAAGAAACCCAATTTAGCCTTGATTTTTTTTGTTTAACTGAAGAAAAATGTGTTCTGAAAGTAAAAGCAGTTTTCACCATTATGCCCAGGTATTTGTACTCTGTTACATGTTCCAGTGCCACTTGCTTTAAGTTGTTTTATTAAGTTGTTATATTAACCTTGAGTGAACTGCAGAATGCCAACAAATCTCTGTTCAGTTCTTTGACCAAAGATATACAAGAACCTACAGAGTACAACATTGTATCATCTGCATGAAGGTGAGGAGTTACCAGGCCTAGAGTCAGACTGGAGCTCAGACAGCATCTTTCAACAACAACAAACCGAAACACAGAAAAATGATGACGAAAATGATGACGAAAATCAATTGACTAATAGGAAATGGATTGGCTTTCATGACTGCTTATCTGCTTTTAAGATATGTTTTTAATTTGATAAATGATTGTGAAATAAATAATCAATAATGGTATTATGTTCTAACACGTTATCAGTATGTAAAATGACATCATAACTAAGGCAACTTTTTTAATGTTGTTTATGTATTAGAGTACAATCTAAAATATATAAAAGGGATTGGTTGGGATGGGTATATTTGAAATGATTGTACATTCAGTAAATTAAAGCCAAAAATGGTGAGGACATGACTGACCTTTTTCATTTAGTTATTTAAACAAATGTTTTATTGTTCATTCCAATAGTAAATGAAAAATAATAAGAAATAAAAAGTGGTTTATGTTACTGTGGCAGGCCTTTGGCCCTGCACAGGTACATAATGTGTTTTGTTGGCTTTGTAAATAACAATCAAGTTTTTGTTGGATATGGCAGGGCTGCCTGGCATTTTTTGGCCGTATTTGACTCTTCCTATAAGAATTCACAATTTATTTATTTATTTATTTATTTATTTATTTATTTAATTTTTTTAACATTAGCATCTTGGAATTGGTGTCCTTTTTTCAGAACATTCTGGGGAGCATTATAAATATGGTTGCCACCTGTCCGGGAATTGGCATCTGTGTCCGGGTGGCTGGAATTAACAAACCCGGACGCACTAATGTCCGGTTTTAAGTGAAACGCATGAGAAACACCAACCATCCTTCATTTAATTTTTTTTTTTTTTTTGACATGCCATATAACAGGACATTTTGGAGTGGAATTTATTTTGGTTTTATTGGAGGTTTGGATTGGATCACCAATAATACTTCCACCAATCAGAGTGTGGCATACAGTGTGCAATCCCGCCCTCTGACAGACTTGTGGTATGCAGAACAGGTTAAAGAGAAATAATGTGTCGGATGTCAAAATGAGAATGGCAGCGAGTGATTAAGCCAATTTGCTTAAAAAATTAAAAGCAGACCGGACATTTCCATCAATGGATTTAGGAAATCTGGAATTTACGCTGCGATCAGAAACTCTGAGGCAGTGTAAACTGCACCTGCTACTGTGGAACGTGTACAACTGTTCTTTTTTAGGTTAAGCAGTTTTGTGTTATTATTTATTTATTTATTTATTTTTACAAGGGGTTAATTAAGTTGCAGCCAAAAATTGTTTATGCCAGACTTGTTAGAAAATCTGTAACAATGGTGCAAATTTGCTTTGGATTGTTATTGTCAATACGTGTAGATACTACTATCCACCGTGTAGGTATTCCAAAGTCCCTAAACAATATGTTAAAATAAATTAGTTCTGCACTGTATAAAAAAAGCTGATTTTGCCAGTGCCACACTGATAGCCGAGCTAAGTGTGTATTTGGTGGGTGAGCGTAGAGTTAAGCCCCGACATGCCCCCGCACCGCTCGCGGGAGAGAGGGAGAGCAGAGTGGGAGTAACATAATGCCAAGAGCGAGCAGGCAGACAGTGAAGGCAGGCCGCTCTGATGGGAAATCCCTGAGGGAGGCTTACCACGCTTATTTCAGAATGGTAGCACTCACTAATGGCTGGGGGCCTACCGAGAAGGTTGGACACCTGACAGCTGCATTGGCGGGGAAAGCGCTGCAGGTTCTGCCGGACCTGGGCCCAGGAGAGATGGTCCAGTATGAGGTGTTAACCACAGACCTAGAGGGTCGCTTTGGGGGAGTGGAGCATGCAGTTGGCCTGCGCCTACGCCTGGCTAACTGAATCCGAGGCCCAGGAGAGAAACTGGGAATACTGGCGGCTGACATCAGGTACGTGACCCGAAGAGGGTACCCCAATTATCCGCAAGCCACGCAAGAGGATCTGGCCATGGAGGCCTTTGTCTGTGGACTAACCCTGACTTCCCTGAGTCAGTAGGTCTGGCTCACTGCCCCAACCTCCCTAGAGCTCACCGTGACTCATGCAGAATGAGTCGAGGCTGTGCTCGAGGTGGAGGGGGGGGGGGGGTGCGACCGTGCCTCTGAGGGGAAGAGACGGCCCGACCACACACCACCCAAAGTCTGCCAGGGCCAAAAAGGGCCCAATGACTGAATGTGAACTTACTGGAAACATGTATAATAGGTACAAAGTTAGCTAATGATATCCCCAGCCAGTCAGCCGAGTGCTCAGTGCCTTTGGACACAAACTGCTTCGATCCCTGTTGACTCCTGGATATTTTAAACATGGAAACTGAACACAGCACCTCCCAGAGTGAAGGATAAAAAGCCGCACAATGCTCTATTTGACAACACATTGCATCTGTATTACCTGCTGTAGGGTGCTCTGACTAAGGCTGTTGGAAGACAGGTAAATTATATTTTATATTTTTCTTATTTCAAACATTAAGCAGGTGGTTACAAAGATCACACAGAATACAATATAACCACAGACAGAAGTTTTACTGTGGTTGTATGTTACGGTAGCAAGTTGATTGCTAGATTCTATATATTTAACCTTTTCCTGTACAGTATATGTCTATGTTGCAAAACATGTAAATGCATTTATAGGCCATAAACATAAAAAAACACACCCTAAGCAGCACCATGGAAATCACTGTATCTACTGTATCTACACTGTTCAACACTGCAGAGGCTGCTGCGCACTGGAAAACAATGCCAGTTTAAAACAAAATGTAGTTCCTGGTTGAAACAAAAATCCAGACTGTTGGTTACGGGAGGCCCAGGGTTGAAAACCACTGGCATGCTGTCTAGAAGGTAATTCTGACTGTACTGGCATGTGAAAAATGTTACATTAAAAGCTGTAAATGTTTCATTCAAATTATAAAGCAGTTCATATCATAGCATGTTTTTAAGATTTGTCACTCTAGTAGTCATTAGAAATAGTAGTTTACTGTGCATTAATAAAAAAATAAACAAACTGAATAATAGAAAGTTTTTTTGTTAGTTTTTTTTTTTTTAAATAAAACAACTGTCAATGTGTAAGTCCCATTACAATTAAGTAGTACCTTTTATTGCAAAAGTCTTTTCAAACGTTGGTTAGTGGCTGAAATAAATGTTTTAACACAGTGTTATGAGATCAGATTTTTTAAATGTTTTAAAGTGTTGTCTGCCTGGAATACATACCAAGGAGTTCTGACTCGATATTTCCACCTGTATTTTAATCAATAGGACTCCTTGGCTGGGATATTCTGAACACATGAAACGGAAATGGAAAACATGTCTTACACTGAAACTTTCACACTCACTGGATTTGGGGACATGGGTAATACAAAATATGTATATTTTGTCTTTGCTCTTATTGGGTACCTCTTGATAGTCTTTGTAAACATAGTTCTTGTTTTAGTAATATTTCTGGAAAGAAGCCTTCATGAGCCTATGTATATCTTTCTCTGTAGTTTATCTGTTAACGCCCTTTATGGAACTGCTGGTTTCTATCCTAAACTTCTGGCTGATCTTCTATCAGAGAACCAAGTGATTCCTCATGCTGGATGTTTCATTCAAATATTTGTTATCTATGGTTATGCAATTGCTGAATTTACCATTTTAACAGTGATGGCATATGACAGATATGTGGCCATTTGTAAACCTTTACACTATACAAATATCATGACAGATAGAGTTGTTTGTAAATTACTATTTGGTGCCTGGCTATTTCCATTCTGTAGCATGGCCCTTGTTCTTTTGTTTTCTTCAAGACTGCCTTTGTGTGGAAACCACATTGAAAGACTATATTGTTTGAACTGGTCAGTTGTTAAACTATCTTGTGTACCAACTACTCTTAACAATATTGTTGGTTTTGTAATTACTATTTGTGCAATTTTTCCACCTCTGTTTTTTATCTTGTTTTCCTATGTAAATATACTTATTGTTTGTCAGAAAAGCTCCAAGGAATTCAGAAGGAAAGCTCTCCAAACATGTCTCCCACATTTAACTACACTGATCAACTATTCTATCACCATGCTTTGTGAAATAGTTCTTAGCCGTTTAGACTCTACGGCTTTACCCCAAATTGTTGTTATCACCTTGTCATTAGAGTTTCTAATAATTCCTCCGCTTTTGAACCCACTCATGTATGGTCTTAACCTGCCAGAGGTACGCAAAAGGGTTAGAAATATGCTCCAAAGAAAGCAAATTAGAGCACTATGTAACATTCCACACACTGTCAAAACCTAGTTTGTTAATATTTAGTACATTTGTTTTATTTTAACTATGCATGATTCTTGAGTCAGGACAACTGACCTGTGTAAGGAAGCTGGGCCTTGAGCTCAATTTAAATTGACCCAGAAATCAAGACTCAATTAATTTCATTCTCATATCAAACTGGGGCTGCTGCTTCATTCCATCTGCAATCTACAATCCAATATGCAACGGCGAATAGATTGAAATGCCTTATTATTCACTTTCAGTGCATAATGATGACAGGTATGTTATAATTACAAAACATGGTCCCCTATCAGAAAACTGTAACGTATATGGCAACAGTTCAGACTGTATTCTGAAACATGTTGTGTTTGAATAAAGTCACAGCTGCTATCACAGAATGAGAGAAATAAAAAAAAAAATACTGTATATTTTAAGTTGTTTTCTTAGGAACATACCTTCTTTATTTAAGAGGCCAGTGTAAAAAAAAAATCAATCTTGTTCAATAAAACTTTATTTCTACAAAATATGTGTGTTTTTTCATTAACAAAAAAGCATATTTGTCAACTGGTTGTAGAGCAACTGCATTGAGTATGCATGCTTTTGAAATATTTCTGAGGGTATACAGGACCATTCCTCAATAAATAGCCTCTAATTCTTTCAATGTAATTCCTTTATTTAACCAGGTAAAAAGAAAAAAAAAAACATGGAGAAGAAGTTGTTATTTACCATGGTGACCTGGCCAAGAAGGCTCAAACTGCAGCAAAGACAACATATAATTAACATCCATCATACAAAATAATTAAAAACAATACTGATGTAACCGAATAAAACAATACATACATTAAATCACAACACATCACTAAAATAAGTAAAATAAAACAATACAATCCAGCCCTTTCGATGCAGATTTAACAATTGCAAGGATCAGTTTATGACTAAAAAGGTCGGTCAATTTCAAATCCCTCTGTAAAACATTCCAACTATCTGCTGCTGAAAATTCAAACAAGTGCTACCAAAAGTAAAAACCAAAAGTGCTGATAGTTTGAAGTAGAAAAGGTAAGTACATTCCAGAGATAGGCTAGCACTTTACCAGTTATTGTAATATAAACAAACATTTAACAGGCTTTAAGAAGCCAAGTAGTTAAAGAATGCCAATGTAGCAGTTCATACACATCACAGTGATGGGTTTGGTAGGGCGCTCAGGTTACAAATCTAATGAGTAAAATTAATTGTATTATGATACAAGAAACCCAATTTAGCCTTGATTTTTTGTTTAACAGAAGTAATATGTGTTCTGAAAGTAAAAGCAGTTTCCAACCATATGCCCGGGTATTTGTACTCTATTACATGTTCCAGTGCCGCTTGCTTTAAGCTGTTGTATTAAATAAGCTTGAGTGAACTGCAGAATAGCAACGAAGCTCTGTTCAGTTCCTTGATGACCAAAGATATACAAGAACCTGCAGAGTACAACATTGTATCATCTGCATGAAGGTGAGGAGTTACCAGGCCTAGAGTCAGACTGGAGCTCAGACAGCATCTTTCAACAACAACAAACCGAAACACAGAAAAATGATGACGAAAATGATGACGAAAATCAATTGATTAATAGAAAATGAATTGGCTTTCGTGACTGCTTATCTGCTTTTAAGATATGTTTTTAATTTGATAAATGATTGTGAAATAAATAATCAATAATGGTATTATGTTCTAACACGTTATCAGTATGTAAAATGACATCATAACTAAGGCTACTTTTTTAATGTTGTTTATGTATTAGAGTACAATCTAAAATATATAAAAGGGATCGGTTGGGACGGGTGTATTTGAAATGATTGTACATTCAGTAAATTAAAGCCAAAAATGGTGAGGACATGACTGACCTTTTTCATTTAGTTATTTAAACAAATGTTTTATTGTTCCTTCCAATAGTAAATGAAAAATAATAAGAAATAAAAAGTGGTTTATGTTATTGTGGCAGGCCTGTGGCCCTGCACAGGTACATCATGTGTTTCGTTGGGTTTGTAAATAACAATAAAGTTTTTGTTGGATATGGCAGGGCTGCCTGGCATTTTTTGGCCGTATTTGACTCTTCCTATAAGAATTCACAATTTATTTATTTATTTATCTATTTATTTAATTTTTTTTACATTAGCATCTTGGAATTGGTGTCCTTTTTTCAGAACATTCTGGGGAGCATTATAAATATGGTTGCCACCTGTCCGGGAATTGGCATCTGTGTCCGGGTGGCTGGAATTAACAAACCCGGACGCACTAATGTCCGGTTTTAAGTGAAACGCATAAGAAACACCAACCATCCTTCCTTTAATATATATTTTTTTTATCATGCCATATAACGGGACATTTTGGAGTGGAATTTATTTTGGTTTTATTGGCGGTTTGGATTGGATCACCAATAATACTTCCACCAATCAGAGTGTGGCATACAGTGTGCAATTCCACCCTCTGACAGACTGGTGGTATGGAGCACAGGTTAAAGGGAAATAATGTGTCGGATGTCAAAATGAGAATGGCAGCAAGTGATTAAGCCAATTTGCTTAAAAAATTAAAAGCAGACCGGACATTTCCATCAATGGATTTAGGAAATCTGGAATTTACAATGTGATCAGAAAATCTGAGGCAGTGTAAACTAAGGGGTTAATTAAGTTGCAGCCAAAAATTGTTTATGCCAGACTTGTTAGAAAATCTTTAACAATGGTGCAGATTTTCTTTGGATTGTTATTGTCGATACGTGTAGATACTACTATCCACCGTGCAGGTATTCCAAAGTCCCTAAACAATATGTTAAAATAAATTAGTTCTGCACTGTATAAAAAAAGCTGATTTTGCCAGTGCAACACTGATAGCCGAGCTAAGTGTGTGTTTGGTGGGTGAGCGTAGAGTTAAGCCCCGACATGCCCCCGCACCGCTCGCGGGAGAGAGGGAGAGCAGAGTGGGAGTAACATAATGCCAATAGCGAGCAGGCAGACAGTGAAGGCAGGCCGCTATGATGGGAAATCCCTGTGGGAGGCTTACCACGCTAAGTTCAGAATGGTAACCGAGAAGGCTGGACAGCTGGCAGCTGCACTGGAGGGGAAAGCGCTGCAGGTTCTGCCGGACCTGGGTCCAAGAGAGATGGTCCAGTATGAGGTGTCAGCCACAGCCCTAGAGTGTCGCTTCGGGGGAGTGGAGCATGCAGTCGGCCTGCGCCTACGCCTGGCTAACTGAATCCGAGGCCCAGGAGAGAAAATGGGAATACTGGCGGCTGACGTCAGATACGTGGCCCGAAGAGGGTACCCCAATTATCCGCAAGCCACGCAAGAGGATCTGGCCATGGAGGCCTTTGTCCGTGGACTAACCCTGACTGCCCTGAGTCAGTAGGTCCGGCCTGCTGGCCCAACCTCCCTAGAGATCACCATGGCTCATGCAGAATGAGTCGAGGCTGTGCTCGAGGAGGTAGGGTGTGACTGTGCCTCTGAGGGGTCCAACCACACACCATCCAAAGCCTGCCCGGGCCAATTCAGCAAAGAGAAGCACCGGACGGTACCAAACACCCCCCCGCCCCCCCCCCCCCCCCACACAGCAGCTGCAGGGCAAGCGCCAAGGGGTCTGCATAGAGGGACAGCACAGGCCCGGCCATAGTGGTTGGGAGGACCACTGCAGGGGACTTCTGCCACGTCCCCATTCAAGTCAAGGAGGTTCCATGTACTGCTCTAGTGGACACCGGTTCAACAGTGACTCTGGTCAGTCCTGATGTGTTCCCCGCCGGAGTCCGGCTGGAGCCCACTACCGTGCAGCTACACACTGGGACAGGAGAGCTACACAACAGCGCAATTCAATCACCAAAACTGTTTGTCTATTTCCTGGCCTGATGTCACCACACAAGCCATCGTGTCAGAGGGTTATATCGTGCAAAAATATTTACACATTAAGTACACTGTTACTGTGCATAATAATATTGAAATTATGTAATAGGACACATATATTTATGAAGTAACTACTATGTAAATACACAGTCATTAGATGCACTTAATGTAAAGTGTTATCTGATCCTGAGGAAAACTTGAGAAATGTAACCTAGGAGAATGTTTGTAAACATTCTGGCATATCAAATATTTAGAAAAAACATTCCTTTAAACAGTCCTGAAAGTTTTGTGAATAGGGCCCAAGATAGACGAATAAATATAAAAACAAGTGGGATTGGGTTGAAATAATATATACAGACAGCATGGGATACAAAGGAGGTAAAGTAAGGCATATCTTGAATGTGAACTTACTGGAAACATGTATAATAGGTACAAAGTTAGCTAATGATATCCCCAGCCAGTCAGCCGAGTGCTCAGGGCCTTTGGACACAAACTGCTTTGATCCCTGTTGACTCCTGGATATTTTAAACATGGAAACTGAACACAGCACCTCCCAGAGTGAAGGATATAAAGCCGCACAATGCTCTATTTGACAACACACTGCATCTGTATTATCTGTTGCAGAGTGCTCGGACTAAGGCTGTTGGAAGACAGGTAAATTATATTTTACATTTTTTTTAAATGATTTCAAACATTAAGCAGGTGGTTACAAAGACCACAGACAATACAATATAACCACAGACAGAGGTGTTATTGTGGTCGTATGTTTCGGTAGCAAGTTAATTGCTAGATTTTTATATTTAACCTTTTCATCTACATTATATGTCAATGTTGCAAAAACTCTAACTGCATTTGTGGGCCATAAACATACAGAAAAAACACATCGAAAGCAGCATTAGCATCATGGAAATCACTGTATCTAAACACTGTTCAACACTGCAGAGGCTGCTGCGCACTGGAAAACAATGCCAGTTTAAAACAAAATGCAGTTCCTGGTTGAAACAAAAATCCAGACTGTTGGTTACGGGAGGCCCAGGGTTGAAAACCACTGGCATGCTGTCTAGAAGGTAATTCTGACAACTAATTTGACTGTACTGGCATGTGAAAAATGTCACATTAAAATCTGTAAATGTTTCATTCAAATTATAAAGCTGTTCATATCATAGCATGTTTTTAAGATTTGTCACTCTAGTAGTCATTAAAAATAGTAGTTTACAGTCCATTAATAAAAAGATAACTGTATAAACAAACTGTATAATACAAAGGTTTTTTTGTTTTGTTTTGTTTTTTAATAAAATAACTGTGAGTGTGTGACACTCCCATTACAATTAAGTAATACATGTTATTGCAACATAACAACTATGGCATGTGTTTTCAAAAGTTGGTTAGTGGCTGAAATAAATGTTTTAACACAGTGTTATGAGATCAGATTTTTAAAATATTTTAAAGGGTTGCCTGCCTGGAATACATACCAAGGAGTTCTGACTCAATATTTCCACCTGTATTTTAATCAATAGGACTCCTTGGCTGGGACATTCTGAACACATGAAACGGAAATGGAAAACATGTCTTACACTGAAACTTTCACACTCACTGGATTTGGGGACATGGGTAATACAAAATATGTATATTTTGTCTTTGCTCTTATAGGGTACCTCTTGATAGTCTTTGTAAACATAGTTCTTGTTTTAGTAATATTTCTGGAAAGAAGCCTTCATGAGCCTATGTATATCTTTCTCTGTAGTTTATCTGTTAACGCCCTTTATGGAACTGCTGGTTTCTATCCTAAACTTCTGGCTGATCTTCTATCAGAGACCCAAGTGATTCCTCATGCTGGATGTTTCATTCAAATATTTGTTATCTATGGTTATGCAATTGCTGAATTTACCATTTTAACAGTGATGGCATATGACAGATATGTGGCCATTTGTAAACCTTTACACTATACAAATATCATGACAGATAGAGTTGTTTGTAAATTACTATTTGGTGCCTGGCTATCTCCATTCTGTAGCATGGCCCTTGTTCTTTTGTTTTCTTCAAGACTGCCTTTGTGTGGAAACCACATTGAAAGACTGTATTGTTCCAACTGGTCAGTTGTTAAACTATCTTGTGTACCAACTACTCTAAACAATGTTGTTGGTTTTGTAGTTACTATTTGTGCAATTTTTCCACCTCTGTTTTTTATATTGTTTTCCTATGTACAAATTCTTATTGTTTGTCAGAAAAGCTCCAAGGAATTCAGAAGGAAAGCTCTCCAAACATGTCTCCCACATTTAACTACACTGATCAGCTATTCTATCACCATGCTTTGTGAAATAGTTCTTAGCCGTTTAGACTCTAAGGCTTTACCCCAAATTGTTGTTATCACCTTGTCATTAGAGTTTCTAATAATTCCTCCGCTTTTGAACCCACTCATGTACGGTCTTAACCTGCCAGAGGTACGCAAAAGGGTTGTAAATATGCGCCAAAGAAAGCAAATTAGAGCACTATGTAACATTCCACACACTGTCAAAACCTAGTTTGTTAATATTTAGTACATTTGTTTTATTTTAACTATGCATGATTCTTGAGTCAGGACAACTGACCTGTGTAAGGAAGCTGGGCCTTGAGCTCAATTTAAATTGACCCAGAAATCAAGACTCAATTAATTTCATTCTCATATCAAACTGCGGCTGCTACTTCGTTCCATCTGCAGTCTACAATCCAATATGCAACTGGAAGTTACAGGTAATCATAACAAATAGGTGAATAGATTGAAATGCCTTATTATTCACTTTCAGTGCATAATGATGACAGGTATGTTATAATTACAAAACATGGTACCCTATCAGAAAACTGTAACGTATATGGCAACAGTTCGGATTTTATTCTGAAACATGTTGTGTTTGAAAAAAGTCGTGGCTGAGACAGAAAATAGATAGAAACAGATGTGCAGTGTATGTAACATTCACTATGTGCCACAGGGATTTCCAACTGCTATCACAGAATGAGAGAAATAAAAAATGACTGTATATTTTAAGTTATTATTATTTGTTTATTTAGTAGAAGCCTTTATCCAAGACGACTTACAGAGACTAGGGTGTGTGAACTATGCATCAGCTGCAGAGTTACTTACAATTACGTCTCACCCGAAAGATGGAGCACAAGGAGGTTAAGTGACTTGCTCAGGGTCACACAATTTCAGTGGCTGAGGTGGGATTTGAACCGGGGAACTCCTGGTTACAAGCCCTTTTCTTTAACCACTGGACCACACAGCCTCCTAGTTGTTTTCCTTGGAACATACCTTCTTTATTTAAGGGGCTAGTGTAAAAAAATGAATCTGTTCATTAAAGCTTTATTTCTACAAAATATGTGTGTTTTTTTCATGAACAAAAAAGTATATTTGTCAACTGGTTGTAGAGCAACTGCATTGAGTCTGCATGCTTTTGAAATATTTCTGAGGGTATACAAGACCATTCCTCAATTAATAGCCTGTAATTCTTTCAATGTAATTCCTTTATTTAACCAGGTAAAAAAAAACAAAAAAAAACAGTGGAGAACAAGTTGTTATTTACCATGGTGACCTGGTCAAGAAGGCTCAAACTGCAGCAAAGACAACATATAATTAACATCCATCATACAAAATAATTAAAAACAATACTGATGTAACAGAATAAAACAATACATACATTAAATCACAACACATCACTAAAATAAGTAAAATAAAACAATACAATCCAGCCCTTTCGATGCAGATTTAACAATTGCAAGGATCAGTTTATGACTAAAAAGGTCGGTCAATTTCAAATCCCTCTGTAAAACATTCCAACTATCTGCTGCTGAAAATTCAAACAAGTGCTACCAAAAGTAAAAACCAAAAGTGCTGATAGTTTGAAGTAGAAAAGGTAAGTACATTCCAGAGATAGGCTAGCACTTTACCAGTTATTGTAATATAAACAAACATTTAACAGGCTTTAAGAAGCCAAGTAGTTAAAGAATGCCAATGTAGCAGTTCATACACATCACAGTGATGGGTTTGGTAGGGCGCTCAGGTTACAAATCTAATGAGTAAAATTAATTGTATTATGATACAAGAAACCCAATTTAGCCTTGATTTTTTGTTTAACAGAAGTAATATGTGTTCTGAAAGTAAAAGCATTTTCCAACCATATGCCCGGGTATTTGTACTCTATTACATGTTCCAGTGCCGCTTGCTTGAAGCTGTTGTATTAAATAAGCTTGAGTGAACTGTGGAATAGCAACGAAGCTCTGTTCAGTTCCTTGATGACCAAAGATATACAAGAACCTGCATTGTATCATCTGCATGAAGGTGAGGAGTTACCAGGCCTAGAGTCAGACTGGAGCTCAGACAGCATCTTTCAACAACAACAAACCGAAACACAGAAAAATGATGACGAAAATGATGACGAAAATCAATTGATTAATAGAAAATGGATTGGCTTTCGTGACTGCTTATCTGCTTTTAAGATATGTTTTTAATTTGATAAATGATTGTGAAATAAATAATCAATAATGGTATTATGTTCTAACACGTTATCAGTATGTAAAATGACATCATAACTAAGGCTACTTTTTTAATGTCGTTTATGTATTAGAGTACAATCTAAAATATATAAAAGGGATCGGTTGGGATGGGTATATTTGAAATTATTGTAAGTTCATATTGTTCATTCCAATAGTAAATAAAAAATAATGAGCAATAAAAAAAGTTGTTTATGTTATTGTGGCAGGCCAGCGGCCCTGCACAGGTACATAATGTGTTTTGTTGGGTTTGTAAATAACATTTGTATAATTTGGAAATAAAGTTTTTGTTGGATATGGCAGGGCTGCCACGCATTTTTTTGGCTGTATTTGACTCTTCCTATAAGAATTCACAATTTATTTTTTTATTTTTTATATTAGCATCTTGGAATTGGTGTCAGTTTTCCAGAACACTCTGGGGAACATTATAAAGTACTTCAGAAACCATACAAACTTTTTTCTTTTTCAACACTATATTTAGTTGTTTTTTATTTTACTTATTCTGTATTTCCCTTAGTGTTTTCAAAGAGATACATGTATAAAATCGTGTTATTCTATGACCTGAGGGACCTTAGAACAATTCCTGGAAGTTTTGCTGAAAAATATTAATGTTTGGGCAAACTACAATACATTGTTTCACCTGAGTGATTTTATGATTTTTTTATTTTTTTTTTTACACATTTTTAGCTGACTTTGCCTTTCTATCTTTGAAATTCATCAAAACATCTATTTTTAGTAGTAGAATTGAAAATTGTATTTTTTGGTTTAGGACACTCTAGAGAATATTATACAATATAGGAGCTATAAAAAGTACTTTTGCTGATTTCCCACTCCAATAAGTAAAAAAAAAAAAAAATCAGATATTTTTGAAAAACCTACATTTTTAAAATGTCTACTGAAATTATATTGTGGGGTTTCAAAGCGATAAATGTACAAAAACATTGTATTGTGTTACGTGAAGGACCCTATAACACTACGTGAAAGTGTTATAGTGTTTTTGGTTTTTTTTTAAATACAAAACATTCTTTCACCTGAGTGATTTTATGAATTTAGAGCCTTTTGTTAAGAAACAAACACAACACATGGTTTAGAACTTAATGTTAATTTAAAAAATAAATAATACCAAGAACACCTATATTACATAAAATGGATCACTGTCAAAAAAATCTGATTTACTCAGACAACAGTTCTTATACCAGCAGTTAGCTGTTTTTCCACTGTGTTTCATTTTTGCCTTTTTGTATTGTATAATTCTCCTGTACACTTGGGTGTATATCCTCCTGCACTAGGTCTACCATTGCTGGTATCCTATTGGCAGCCCCCACTTACTGCAATTGCCTGTGAACTTAATAAAACCTGGACGCCTGAGCAGTGTTTCAATGTCAGCCTCTGTGTCTCTCTCATCTATCAGCGGATCCCCACACTCTAACATAACATCCCTGTTACAGTTAGATATAAAATAACCAGTTGACTTTAATTATTTTCATTTTTTTTGTTTCCCTTTTATTATTTGTTTATTTAGCAGACGCCTTTATCCAAGGCAACTTACAGAGACTAGGGTGTGTGAACTCTGCATCAGCTGCAGAGTCACTTACAATTACATCTCACCTGAAAGACGGAGCACAAGGAGGTTAAGTGACTTGCTCAGGGTCACACAATGAGTCAGTGGCTGAGCCGGGATTTGAACCGGGGACCTTCTGGTAAAAAGCCCTTTTCTTTAACCACTGAACCACACAGCCTCCTTTTAGGGCTTTTTATATATTTGCTGAGCCTCTTGATAACAATGTTGCGTGATAAATATAATTTGCTACCCTGAAATTGATATCAGGTCTTAGTAATACTTTTGTTTTTTAAGAAGCAAATTGTATACCAAAGGCAGTGGCGAGCTGTCTATGTATGCAACGGCTGCATTGCATGCCCTATACCTCACACAAAAAAATAAAATCTAAACAATAATATTATAATTAGTATAATATATATATATATATATATATATATATATATATATATATATATATATATATATATATATATATATATATATATATATACATACACTACCGGTCAAAAGTTTTAGAACACCCCCATTTTTCCAGTTTTTATTGAAATTTAAGCAGTTCAAGTCCAGTGAATAACATGAAATAATACAAAGGTAAGCGGTAAACTGCCAGAGGTTAAAAAAAAAAGTTTAGGTTACCAAAAACTGAAAAATAATGTACATTTCAGAGTTATACAAAAAGGCCTTTTTTCAGGGAACAAGTAATGGGTTAACAACTTACAGCTGTTCTGCAGCAATGGAAGTAAATTAAGCCTTGAAAGTTGATGCTAACAATTCCTACAAGTGTCCCAACTTTTGTCGATTACTTACAAACCCTCTGTCTAAAATGTCTGTCTGTATAAAAAGCAGTGTTGGAACAGACTGTGTTACTACACCCTCTTAAGCATTATTTGGACAGTATTGTACTGCAGGAAGTAGTATATTGCTCTCATAATGGCGAGAAAAAGGCAATTAACAAAGTTAGACAGACAGACCATTATAACCCTTAAAAGTGTAGGTCTTTCCTTTAGAGAAATTGAAAAGAAAGCCAAGGTGTCAGTGAGTACAATTTCCTACACCATCAAAAGGCACTTGGAAACTGGAGGAAACTCTGACAGGAAGAGGTCTGGCAGACCCAAAGCCACAACAGAATCAGAAGACAAGTTTCTGAGAGTCAACAGCTTGCGTGATAGGCGGCTCACAGGACAACAGCTTCAAGCACAGCTTAACACTGGTCGAAGTAAACAAGTCTCAGTTTCAACTGTGAAGAAAAGACTTCGAGCTGCAGGTTTGACAGGTCGAGTAGCAGTAAGAAAGCCATTGCTAAGATGGCAAAATAAGAAAAAGAGGCTTGCCTGGGCCATGAAGCACCATCAGTGGACTACTGAAGACTGGAAGAAGGTCTTATGGACCGATGAATCAAAATTTGAAATCTTTGGTTCATCACGCAGGGTTTTTGTACACCGTCGAGTAGGCGAAAGGATGGTTCCTCGGTGTGTGACACCAACTGTCAAACATGGAGGAGGAAGCGTGATGGTCTGGGGCTCTTTTGCTGGATCCAGAGTCGGCGACTTGCACAGAGTGGCACCCTGAACCAAAACTGCTACCACAGCATTTTGCAGCGCCATGCAATACCCTCTGGTATATGCCTAGTTGGTCAGGGGTTCATCCTTCAGCAAGATAATGACCCAAAACATACCTCCAGGCTATGTCAGAACTACCTTAGAAGAAAAGAACAAGACGGTAGGCTTCAAATCATGGAATGGCCAGCACAGTCTCCAGACTTAAACCCCATCGAGCTGGTTTGGGATGAACTGGGCTGAAAGCAAAGCAACCTACAAGTGCAACACATTTGTGGGAACTTCTGCAACAGTGTTGGGAAGAACTTTACGAACAATATTTGATTTCCATTGTAGAAAGAATGCCACGAGTGTGTTTGGCTGTTATATCTGCAAAAGGTGGCTACTTTGATGAGTCAAAAATTTAGATTAAATTTTGTTAAACAAAACGATTCCATGATTTCTTTTTTTATCTCCAATTGTTTATTTGTTCTGTGCTTTAATTTCAGAGTACATTGAGACATTAAACTGCGTAAATTTCAATAAAAACTGGAAAAATGGAGGTGTTCTAAAACTTTTGACCGGTAGTGTATATTTGCATGTAAGAAGAATCATATCGTGTGTGTCCAGTATGTCACTGCATGCAACGCCCCGAGTTGCATCTCGTTGCTCGGGCAACGCGACGCTGTGCGACAGATCTCCAGTCTAAAACTTAGCTAAGGCATGCAGCTGAAGAAATGAATAGTCCTGACGGAACAGAGCGAGCAGGCCAACTCACAGCTGCCACCTTGTGGGACTTAGATCATGAGCGGAAACGGAAGGCAGAAAAACATGGTTATTTTTTGCATAACAAGAGAATACGATTTGAGTGAATTGCGTGAGCAGCTTCAATAAATGTGTTTAATTGATCAATTGCAGTGGTGATTCTATTAGGAGAGCATTACAGCATGTATTAATTGTATTGCATGAAATTCTATATGGTAAACAATAGCTATCAAAAGAATTATGCACTCACCCACACTCTTTCTCGTTTAACCTTGTGGTTAAGTTTCTATTTATCTAATATTTCTTCATGCTTCGCACAATCCTGCGCCAATCAGACAAATACAGCAAATCAGCAAGCTAATTGATGGAAACGATCCTCCCACCCCTGGACAGGTGTGTGCTTTTAGTAACTACAGGACAACATCGCCTATCGACCCCCTGTGGACTGGGGTATAGGCGGATAAGTCAAAGTCGGATTTGTGAACATCTATAGAAAAAGCAGTTGCACATCCATAAATCGGTTAGTGAACAAAAACAACATGCAAACTGCTTTAAACATTTTTTGCTTTAAAAGTAAGCAAACGTAAACAAGATTAATTAGGCTACAAATACACAGTGTTGCTATGCGGTTTGTTATAAGCCATCTCCATGCAAAGCTTTAAAAAAAATAAATAATACAAAACAAACGGTAAATGTACAGTAACCTGCAACTGATGGCTTCTTTCTTAACTCTAGAAGTCCCTGCCTCCCTGGTTCTGCTTTCTTAATATCTCTGTCACGGTACTTTGCCAACAGCCGATAAGCAGCTCGGTTTGAATATTGCTTCGGCTATCTTAAACAAACATCATACAAACACACTGCACAAAAAAAGCTTTCTCAACTGGTGTACTGAAACATCACTGCTACACGCAGCTGACTGACACATGCACACAGCCCGCCTCTCTTAAAGGGGAACGCACCAAAAGGCTGATTGCGGAAGCTGCATTTGCTGCCAATGCCATTACTCTCGTAGCCTACTTTTAATATTTATTTATTTATTTATTTAGCGAGGCGGTTAATTGATCAAGGCTGTTATGCGACGGTCGGATATGCGACGTTCCACTGTAGTTAGCAAAACAATTAAATTCCTTTAGCGACAGTTCACGCAATTCACACTCACGTTACATGATCAATAAAGTCTGCCCGTAACCATGGTAACCCTGACAGTCCCAATCCCCACTGCGCCATGTGGTGACCTGAGGCATCGCCTGCAGGCTCCCGCGACAGCTAATACCTGGGGCCACCCGCAGGGACGGGGAAACTATTTTACAGTTCCTACAAGATCTGCTGGAAGTGGACAGGTCCCCCCTCTATACTGAACGTGTATCTAGCAGCTATATCTGCATGCCATTTCCCCATTGACTCAGTTTCCCCAGGCACTCATTTTCTGGCTACCCGTTTTCTACAGGGTGTTTGGCGGCTACGTCCTCCTAGGAAGGACATTCTCTCTGAATGAAGTCTAGAAGTGGTATTGGAGGCTCTCACTAAGGTCCCTAAGGTGGTTATGGCTTTCCACTTGAATCAATCAGTGGAACTAGAGGCTTTCCACCCCCCTCCTTTTTCTTCGGAAGAGGATTGGAGATTGAATTCCCTCTGCCCGGTTCAGGCATTGAGATGTTATGTATTTTTATTATTATTATTATTATTTATTTCTTGGTTATGTGGATAGAATGGATAGGATGACAGTGCTGCGTCAGTCTGACAAGCTGTTTGTCTGTCATGGTGAAAGGACCCTGGGTCAAGCCCTCTCTAAGCAGCGACTGTCCCACTGGATTGTGGACACAGTTTCGACTTCATATACTGATGCTGGCCAACCCCCACCTGGGAAGGTGGCCACGAACTCTGCCAGAGGAGTGACTACGTCATGGGCCCTCTTTAGAGGTGCCACATTGACTGATATCTGTACTGCAGCTAGCTGGGCTACTCCGCATACATTCACCAGGTTCTACCGACTCAATGTGGTAGATCCCTCCATGCCTTCATTAGGCACAAGGGTCCTTGAGGTTGCACGCTCACACCACAAAGATTAGTTTGGTGGTAGTGAGACGTCCCTCATCTGCTGTCCACTCACACGACGGCTTTGACATACTTTCCCAAAAGTATTGGTGGCTTTGAAGGCGATGCTTGGTGTTGCATCAAAGGGTGCCGTAATACATATTCATTTAAAAACACACCCGTAATAAAAAAAAGCAAACAAAGGGGAAAAATGCAGACTACATACTTATCTTATAATTATATATTATGTGGTTAAAGATATTTGTTGTATTGCATAGTAATATTAGTAGCAAAACATGTGATTGTATAGAAATTGGTTTTTGCAAGAATTGCGAAACCGAATTTTTTGAGTTATTTGTAGACCACCTGGAGTTTACTCATGGACCACAGGTTGGAAACCACTGTTCTTAACGGATACTCCATTGACGTTTCACACTGAAGACATGTAATTTTCCCCACATCCTTATATACACAGCCCACACACAGGGCCGCCGAGAGCCGTCATGGGCCCCGGAGAAGGATTGGTATGTCCCACTGCCCCCCATGGTACTACATTCATCCGACTTTGTAGTATACTGTAGTCTAAACCAAGCTTCTAAACCAAGCAATGATACTTGCAATCTTAGCAGTGTCTGAGGAAGATCATTTCAACCGATACAGTATTTTGATAATGGGTTTGAAGGAAACTGTCAACGATGCCTAGAAGTACACGGTCATTACACAAAAGAAGCACATCGGCTCGGTGTGCAGTACGGGAGTTTTTCTTTTTAATGTGGCGGTGGGAACGCAAAGGCTTGTTTGTTGTGCAGGGCTAGTTGTTTTAAAATATTTTATATATATTAAAAAAAAAAAAAAAAAAGTCCCCCTTCATCAGGGCCCCCCTTCGGGCCTTGGGCCCCCTTAGAGGCGTTGGGCTCCGGGGAAATTTCCCCGTCCTCCCCGCACTCTCGGTGGGCCTGCCCACACACACACGTTTAAAAAATAAATAAATAAAAAAAGCTGACAGGATACAAAATGGCAATGGAAATCAGACCAAAGTAACCGGAAGCACTGTGAAGATTTTTCATCATTTACAAATGATGAAATTCCTGATGACCCAGGCTGTCCTGTGGCTCTGTTGCACTGTTTAATGACCCAGGCTGTCCGGTGGCTCTCTTGCACTGTTTAATGACTCAGGCTGTCCTGTGGCTCTGTTGCACTGTTTAATGACCCAGGCTGTCCTGTGGCTCTGCTGCTCTGTTTAATGATCCAGGCTGTCTTGTGGCTCTGTTGCACTGTTTAATGTATTTATTTTTTAATGTATCTCATTTGTATAAACCTGATAACATTTTACTAGAAACACATCTGAGCACTACATCTTTAAAGTCAGGATACTGTGATATAAAGTCCAAAATATATAGTGAAACATGATGCATGGAACCAGAAGAGGGAGACAAACACACACACACACACAACAGAACTGACACAGGCAGCCCCCTCTGAGAGATGAGAGATGAAAGAGAAAAAAAAAACAGACAAGCCTTTCTGGTGCCCATGCTGATTAGTAACAAGTAGGTAGCTTTTGATTCATACTGGGTATCTTGAGGATTTTGGAAATACAACATTTTTATAAACTAAAACATAACATTTATTTAAATATCTGTTATATGTTTCCTCCACCAGCAATTAAGTGAAGCCTTCCTAAATAATGTCTGTCCTACCCCTTATTTACCTCTGCCCTAAAGCTGTAACAGGGATTTGAACAGTCGAGAGAGTGAAAGGAATTTCCATAGCGACCCCAGAAAACAGGTGACCATTTTCAGCTCTTTGAAACAGACAAGAGGCAGTGATTTTGTGGAGTAGTGGTTAGGGCTCTGGACTCTTGACTGGAGAGTCGTGGGTTCAATCCCAGGTGGGGGACACTGCTGCTGTACCCTTGAGCAAGGTACTTTACCTAGATTGCTCCAGTAAAAACCCAACTGTATAAATGGGGAATTGTATATAAAAATAATGTGTAAAAAAAAATAATGGAATTGTATGTAAAAAAAAATAATAATAATAATAATAATGTGATATCTTGTAACAATTGTAAGTCGCCCTGGATAAGGGTGTCTGCTAAGAAATAAATAATAATAAAATACAAAATGATGACTATCAGTAACAATTAGATTACCATGATCTAAATAAGCTATATGCATTTAAAATTGACAGACAGGCAGATGCCTCAGATACACTATATTAACTTGATACCCTCGTCACCTTGTGCTAAAGATTGCCAAACCGTGTTTAATGACAATTGAATAATAATATGTAAAAAATAAATTAAGAGATACTTTATTGACAGACAGACAGGAAGACCACTATATAAACCCCCCCATCACCTGCCCCCCTGCCCATCCGATCTTGATACTCTGGGACAGTAAGTAAACGACTATTTTGGGTGCATGATATTATCAAGTTATATAAAGTTAGAGGCAAAATATTAGATGTAATTATGCTGAATTCAACAAGCCAGGCACTTCTTCATAATGTAATATGGAACACTGATAAGGCTGTACATCATTAGAAGAGTGTATGTATTACACACAATAGAGTTAGGTACAGTAGCTGCTGGATTTGACTGTCAGTACATTTCAAACTTATGATACCAGCTTTTTAATATAGCAATTATTCTAAGTAGACACTGTAGTCAGTAAGTGGTAAGAGTGATGTAGTCTTGCATAATGGTTGTCCTGCACTAATTAGCTATCCTAACACACCCCCTTGCAGTTCAATTCCCTGCATTGTTCTTCTCAGATGTTGCCAGTTGCTAAGTGACAGAGGGAAACACACCTGGGCAGACAGAGTGGCCTTGGCAAGCATGCTTTCCCTGTCAATAGAGCCTCTGGGTCACTTGACCACAGACTTTTTAAAAATATTAAACAAACGAGTGTGAACCCTAGTAATATTTTCTGTGATGCAAAGACATTTTGGATACAATTTTAAGAAAGACAAAAAGGTGGAACATGGTAAAAGCATGGCTATGGGCATAGGCGACATGTTTATATTTAGACAAATACATTAAGAAGTCTTTTCTTCACAGCATGTGTTTCAGTGCTATCTCAGTTTTGTTTCTGTGTACACAATAGATCAACCTGATTGAATTGATACAAATCTTTTCTTTTTATTTTTAATATTAAGTTAAAACTGTGAAAAAGGCCCGGTGTCAAATGCAATTAATCATTTAAAATAATTATTTATTTTTATGTTATATTTATTTTGGGTATTCTCAACAGATTCAGTGCAAATCTTGGTCTCCAATGGATTTGTTTTTTTAAACAATTCAAACCATTGCATCCATTCTTTTATGTGTATTTTTACACAATCTGAGAGAGATTAGAGACTAGCAGAAAGCATACAAGCAGCATCTTATTTACCTCTGCCCTAAAGCTGTAACAGGGGATTTGAACAGTCGAGAGAGTGAACAGAATTTCCATAGCGACCCCAGAAAACAGGTGACCATTTTTCAGCTCTTTGAAACAGACAAGAGGCAGTGATTTTGTGGAGTTGTGGTTAGGGCTCTGGACTCTTGACTGGAGAGTCGTGGGTTCAATCCCAGGTGGGGGACACTGCTGCTGTACCCTTGAGCAAGGTACTTTACCTGGATTGCTCCAGTAAAAACCCAACTGTATACATGGGTAATTGTATGTAAAAATAATGTGTAAAAAAAAAATAATGGAATTGTATGTAAAAAATAATAATAATAATAATGTGATATCTTGTAACAATTGTAAGTCGCCCTGGATAAGGGTGTCTACTAAGAAATAAATAATAATAAAATACAAAATGATGACTATCAGTAACATTTAGATTACCATGATCTAAATAAGCTATATGCATTTAAAATTGACAGACAGACAGATGCCTCAGATACACTATATTAACTTGATACTCTCGTCACCTTGTGCTAAAGATTGCCAAACCGTGTTTAATGACAATTGAATAATAATATGTAAAAAATAAATTGAGACATACTGTATTGACATACAGACAGGGAGACCACTATATAAACCCCCCCCATCACCTGCCCCCCCCGCCCATCCGATCTTGATACTCTGAATAAGATTTAGTAAAGAATGTCCTTTTTAACTTTAATA
Source organism: Acipenser ruthenus (assembly GCF_902713425.1). Lineage (NCBI taxonomy): Eukaryota > Metazoa > Chordata > Actinopteri > Acipenseriformes > Acipenseridae > Acipenser > Acipenser ruthenus. Next base: position 1,504 of record NW_026708459.1, on the reverse strand, counting down.
ACTTGATAAGCAGTTATCTGGATGAATGATACAACTGTTGCATGTTACATTCAGTAACTTGTGCTAAAGAAGGTGTTTAGAAAGTTTCATCAGAATTGGACAGCATGACGTAAATATGTGCTTACCTACCTATGATCCCATGATATCCCCATAGCAGGGGATTGCACCCCCTGCTGGGACAGTAAGTACACGACTATTTTGGGTGCATGATATTATCAAGTTATATAAAGTTAGAGGCAAAATATTGGATGTAATTATGCTGAATTCAACAAGCCAGGCACTTCTTCATAATTTAATATGGAACACTGGTAAGGCTGTACATCATTAGAAGAGTGTATGTATTACACACAATAGAGTTAGGTACAGTAGCTGCTGGATTTGACTGTCAGTACATTTCAAACTTATGATACCAGCTTTTTAATATATCAATTATTCTAAGTAGACACTGTAGTCAGTAAGTGGTAAGAGTGATGTAGTCTTGCGTAATGGTTGTCCTGCACTAATTAGCTATCCTAACACACCCCCTTGCAGTTCAATTCCCTGCATTGTTCTTCTCAAATGTTGCCAGTTGCTAAGTGACAGAGGGGAAACACACCTGGGCAGACAGAGTGGCCTTGGCAAGCATGCTTTCCCTGTCAATAGAGCCTTTGGGTCACTTGACCACAGACTTTTTAAAAATATTAAACAAACGAGTGTGAACCCTAGTAATATTTTCTGTGATGCAAAGACATTTTGGATACAATTCTAAGAAAGACAAAAAGGTGGAACATGGTAAAAGCATGGCTATGGGCATAGGCAACATGTTTATATTTAGACAAATACATTAAGAAGTCTTTTCTTCACAGCATGTGTTTCAGTGCTATCTCAGTTTTGTTTCTGTGTACATAATAGATCAACCTGATTGAATTGATACAAATCTTTTCTTTTTATTTTTAATATTAAGTTAAAACTGTGAAAAAGGCCCGGTGTCAAATGCAATTAATCATTTAAAATAATTATTTATTTTTATGTTATATTTATTTTGGGTATTCTCAACAGATTCAGTGCAAATCTTGGTCTCCAATGGATTTGTTTTTTTAAACAATTCAAACCATTGCATCCATTCTTTTATGTGTATTTTTACACAATCTGAGAGAGATTAGAGACTAGCAGAAAGCATACAAGCAGCATCTTATTTACCTCTGCCCTAAAGCTGTAACAGGGGATTTGAACAGTCGAGAGAGTGAACAGAATTTCCATAGCGACCCCAGAACACAGGTGACCATTTTTCAGCTCTTTGAAACAGACAAGAGGCAGTGAATTTGTGGAGTAGTGGTTAGGGCTCTGGACTCTTGACCGGAGGGTCGTGGGTTCAATCCCAGGTGGGGGACACTGCTGCTGTACCCTTGAGCAAGGTACTTTACCTAGATTGCTCCAGTAAAAAAAAAAACTGTATAAATGGATAATTGTATGGAAAAAAAAAAGTGATATCTGTATAATGTGAAATAATGTATAATGTGATCTT
>NW_026708458.1:0-54445 GCF_902713425.1 Acipenser ruthenus | reverse complement strand
CCATCTCCCTTAGTTAATATCCAGTCATTACAGATACGGTGAAATTAGAACATTCTTTACCATATATTTTGTCTCACTATTGAGCAGCCTACCTTGTGTAAACACTATTGGTCCCTGTGAGAGTCTGACTCCGTTTCTTGAGTCCTCCACCTCACTAACCGCACGTTACACTCTTCTTGCAGGACAGACCGGATTGCACTGGTTAGGGGTGGCATTCTTGTGGCAGACAATGACATCACAAAACAAAAACACTTTAGGGTGCTTATCAAACTTGAAGACATGGATGCTGAACCGTTGTTTTCTCTTGTCAAGTAATGTAAAATCTTGGAATGTAGTATCCATGGGACAACTGTAAGACAGAATGTTAAAACAGCATCTCCATTATAAATAACTAACACATAGTAAATATTGGCCAAAGCGGATCATCTGAAAATATACTTTAAATTATTTTTATCACAGATGTTCTACCTGATTTGAAGTTTCCCAATTATTTTTTCTTCTCACAATTGTGGTTCCCCACTCAGTTCAGGAATACTGAACTTCAGTGGGATGACCAAGCCAGCTTTTCTACCCAGGAAATGGAATGCTGATGTCAGTGAGCTACCCTTACCCCAGTGGGCAACACCTTTAAACTCTAACCCTAACCTTGAAGCCAGCCCGGAAGGTGTCCTGTTCTGAACTCACGGGCAGCAGTATGGAGTAGTGGTTAGGGTTCTAGACTCCTGAGCAGACATCGTGGGTTAAATCCCAGGTTGTTGCTGTACCCTTGAGCAAGGTACTTTACCAAGATTGCTCCAGTAAAAACCCAAATTTATAAATTGGTACCAGAATTTGTATGTAAAAAAATAATGTACTGGGGGGGCTCCCGACTGGCGCATCCAGTAAAGGCGAAGGAGTGCAGGGTACTCCCTATAGGCCAGAGGTCTCTGGTTCAAATCCAGGCTATGTCCTCACCGGCTTTGGCCGGTGGCTCCCAGGGGCCACCTCCTGGGCAGGGAGGGCTCTAGTCAGCTGGGTAATCCCTGTCTCATTGCACACCAGCGACACCTGTGTTGTAACCAGATCTACGTTAGTCCTCTGTCGCAATAGGTCTGGTTAGCTTCACTGTCTGCAAGCGGGTGGCTTGACGGTGAGACAGGGTTTTAAATAATTGGCCATTCCAAATTAGGAGAAAAACGGGGGTAAAATAATTGGCTATTCCAAAATAAATTTTATATATATATATATATATATTATATGCATATATACAGTGGCTCTCAAAAGTATTCACCCCCCCTTGGACTTTTCCACATTTTATTGTGTTACAACATGGAATCAAAATGGATTTAATTAGGAGTTTTTGCCACTGATCAACACAAAAAAAGTCCATAATGTCAAAGTGAAAAATAAAATCTACAAATTGTTCTAAATTAATTACAAATGCAAAACAGAAAATAAATGGATTGCATAAATATTCACCCCCTTGAGTCAATATTTGGTAGAGGCACCTTTGGCAGCAATTACAGCCAAGAGTCTATTTGGATCCCCATCCAACTTGATGGAACTTGAGCAATTTTGTAAAGAAGAATGGGCAAAAATTGGAGTGTCCAGATGTGCAAAGCTGGTAGAGATTTATCCAAATAGACATGGCTGTAATTGCTGCCAAAGGTGCCTCTACCAAATATTGACTCAAGGGGGTGAATACTTATGCAATCAATTATTTTCTGTTTTATATTTGTAATTCATTTAGAACAATTTGTAGATTTTATTTTTCACTTTGACATTATCGACTTTTTTTTGTGTTGATCAGTGGCAAAAACTCCTAAATAAATCAATTTTGATTCCATGTTGTAACACAATAAAATGTGGAAAAGTCCAAGGAGGGTGAATACTTTTGAGAGCCACTGTGTATATATATTGTGATATAGCGGGTTGTGAGAGACGGCAGGGAGGGGGTTAAAACCTCCCTGCAAAAGAAAACATGTAAGAATGCACCTTTTGGTTTGATGGATTGCTTTATTGTTTCATTTAATTTGCTTATTGTTTAGTTTAATTGTTTAATTGTTTTTATTATTAATGATCATCCGCACCTGGGCGTTATTGGAGAATTAGACCCAGGTGCGGAGTTTAAAAGGAGAGCACGCAGTCTGCTCGGGGCTGCTAAGGAGAAGGAGGCAGAAAGGAGTGCTCTGCTTCCTGGCAGTCACGAGGTAAAAAGGTATAGTGCAAACCTGTGTGGTTTAGTTTTGGGACAGGGAAACGGCTTAGCCGTCCTGTGGTAGTTAGGTTCCTGCGTGTGTAGGTAGTGCTCGGAAAGAGCTAGGTGTTTGTTTTGTGTTTGTTTTATTTTGTGTTATTAAAAAAATAGCGCGTCAGCGCTTGAAAACTCCATTTCTGAGTCCTGGGTCGTATTTTTAAAGGGGCAACGAACCCGAGTGGGTGCAATCCTTTTACATATGGTGGCAGCGGTGGGATCATAACGACCGAAAACACACTTCAGTCGGACCCACAAGAACGTAACAAGATGGAAAACACCGACGCACTAATTCGGGCGCTGTTACATGCAACAGCCGTCCAACAAGACAATAACTCGAAGATGCAGGAGCTCCAACAGTCTGCAATTCAAGTACAGCAGGAAACCAACCGGCTGCACGCCCAACAGTTGGAGGTAACCCGGCAAGAGGTAGCCGTGTTAAAAGGACGTTTGGATCAGTCGGCAACACTACCACCGATGTCTTCAATCCGACCCTCCCACGTCTTGCAGAAGATGACGCGGGAGGATGATGTGGAGGCATTTTTACTGGCGTTCGAACGCACCGCCACCCGGGAGGGATGGCCATCAGGAAAATGGGCGGGAATCTTGGCACCATTTTTAGTAGGAGAAGCCCAGAAGGCATACCATGATCTGGCCCCTCAGGAAGCTGAGAGTTACCCACATCTAAAAGCGGAGATCCTTGCTCGGGAAGGGGTGACCTCAGCTGTGCGGGCCCAGAAATATCATGCCTAGGGGTATGTGCCGGGAATTCCACCCAGGTCACAGATGTATGACCTGATTCACTTAGCCACTAGGTGGCTCAAACCAAAAGGTGCATTCTTACATGTTTTCTTTTGCAGGGAGGTTTTAACCCCCTCCCTGCCGTCTCTCACAACCCGCTATATCACATATATATATATATATATATATATATATATATATATATATGTATTTTAAATATATATATACAGTACTGTGCAAAAGTTTTAGGCAGGTGTGAAAAAATGCTGTAAAGTAAGAATGCTTTCAAAAATAGACATGTTAATAGATTATATTTATCAATTAACTAAATGCAAAGTGAGTGAACAGAAGAAAAATCTAAATCAAATCCATATTTGGTGTGACCACCCTTTGCCTTCAAAACAGCATCAATTCTTCTAGGTACACTTGCACAAAGTCAGGGATTTTGTAGGCATATAGTCAGGTGTATGATTAAACAATTATACCAAACAGGTGCTAATGATCATCAATTCAATATGTAGGTTGAAACACAATCATTAACTGAAACAGAAACAGCTGTGTAGGAGGAATAAAACTGGGTGAGGAACAGCCAAACTCAGCTAACAAGGTGAGGTTGCTGAAGACAGTTTACTGTCAAAAGTCATACACCATGGCAAGACTGAGCACAGTAACAAGACACAAGGTAGTTATACTGCATCAGCAAGGTCTCTCCCAGGCAGAAATTTCAAGGCAGACAGGGGTTTCCAGATGTGCTGTCCAAGCTCTTTTGAAGAAGCACAAAGAAACAGGCAACGTTGAGGACCGTAGACGCAGTGGTCAGCCAAGGAATCTTACTGCAGCAGATGAAAGACACATCATGCTTACTTCCCTTCGCAATCGGAAGATGTCCAGCAGTGCCATCAGCTCAGAATTGGCAGAAAACAGTGGGACCCTGGTACACCCATCTACTGTCCGGCGTGGAAACAAGGCCAAGCGACTCAACTATGCACGAAAACACAGGAACTGGGGTGCAGAAAAATGGCAGCAGGTGCTCTGGACTGATGAGTCAAAATTTGAAATATTTGGCTATAGCAGAAGGCAGTTTGTTCGCCGAAGGGCTGGAGAGCGGTACACGAATGAGTGTCTGCAGGCAACAGTGAAGCATGCTGGAGGTTCCTTGCAAGTTTGGGGCTGCATTTCTGCAAATGGAGTTGGGGATTTGGTCAGAATTAATGGTCTCCTCAATGCTGAGAAGTACAGGCAGATACTTATCCATCATGCAATACCATCAGGGATGCATCTGATTGGCCCCAAATTTATTCTGCAGCATGACAACGACCCCAAACATACAGCGAAAGTCATTAAGAACTATCTTCAGCGTAAAGAAGAACAAGGAGTCCTGGAAGTGATGGTATGGCCCCCACAGAGCCCTGATCTCAACATCATCGAGTCTGTCTGGGATTACATGAAGAGAGAGAAGCAACTGAGGCTGCCTAAATCCACAGAAGAACTGTGGTTAGTTCTCCAAGATTTTTGGGCCAACCTTCCTGCCGATTTCCTTCAAAAACTGTGTGCAAGTGTACCTAGAAGAATTGATGCTGTTTTGAAGGCAAAGGGTGGTCACACCAAATATTGATTAGATGTAGATTTTTCTTTTGTTCACTCACTTTGCATTTTGTTAATTGTTAAATATAAACTATTAACATGTCTATTTTTGAAAGCATTCTTACTTTACAGCATTTTGTCACACCTGCCTAAAACTTTTGCACAGTACTGTATATATATGTATTGTAAGTTGCCCTGGATAACAGTCTCTGTTAATAAATCATGTGCCTGGCTGTCAGGATCCATTATAAAAGTGATGAGGAAAAGCAATGCCTTCCATCTTAGCCTTCCTAACACTGCCAAGAGACAAACCTGTGCTGTCTCACCCTGTGCTTTTACCAGAAGAGACACTCGGGGATCCCCAGATTTTAGAAATTCAATGAGGTCTGGGTAAAAGAAGTTTGTGTTTAGCACCAGACGTACCTGTTTTTAATGATGGTGTAGGTGTCCTTTCCCTTGGTGTCTGTGGGTGAGGAGTAGCAGGAATCTGCAGATACCTGGAGGCTTGTATCCTTAGAATCCACAACAAATTCAATGTAGAGCCTCCCACTCAGATCCACTTCATAGGGAAATTCCGTGACTGGATCATTAAAGGCTTTAGTTTTGAATAAGTGTAGAGAGACCTTGTATTTACCCTGATTCAGCCATACCCTCAACCATAGGGTTGAACTGAAAACTGAAGGTCTCATTAGCCGTCATCTCGCATGTTAAAGAGATCTCAAGACGACGTACAGGTATTGGGGTGTCTGTAACAGTGCCATAAACCGTGTTGGAATAAACTATCTTGTTTCCTTCCACCTGAAAAAGCAATGTGATATCGTTAAAAGAAGGGTTTGATGGTGTTCTAGATTCTTTTAGATATGCTGAATGCTATGACACAAATACCCCGTTTACACTAGCACACCCGTACCATGAGGGCTCCACACCTTTTTGGTTTATTTTTAAAATTATAAATATATTTCCGCATACATCCCTGTTTTACACATTTGGCAAAAATATTTACTCGCTAGAAACTGACAAATCAAATGTTTTGCTTATGTGTATGGATTGCATACATATTGCATCATCAACTTGCTACTCAGTACGTTCATTATGTGTACGTCAGTCGCTCGGCTCGCCTTTCTTTAATGTAAATGCGAACCATGCAAGCCAGCTCCAGCTCCAGACCCAGCTCGGCTCGGGTGTGGTAGTGTAAACGGGGTAATAGGCACTGGGTGCTCCATGGGTGCTCCGGGGCTCAAGCACCCACCGAAAACAATTAGCATGTGCTCAGCACCCACTAGCCACGGCCATTTTAGTTTTACAAGATACATTTTATTAATGATATGTTAAAAACATTTACTTGAAACCAAACTTTAACAATGGTACCACTAGGGCAGAAGCACATAACTGACTGCACAGTGTCATACGAGAAGAAGCCTATGCTATGACAGGGATTTTTTTTTTTTTTTTTTAAATCTCTGATGAGAAAATGTGAAACTTCTTACAAATTAAATTGTTACAAACGTCTTACAAATTACAAATGATTTATCCCAATTAAAAGGTTAAGTAACACATTTTGATGCTGGTGCAAAGCACAACACAGTCAATAGTACCATATACAGTACTGCACTCTTCATAATATGCTGCAGATCAAAGGTTTCACAACATTAGAGTACAGTAGTAATTCAAAGGCTTGAGCCCTGGATCTAAGTACAGGTCAGTACAGAGACCATTTTATTGATGCAGATGCTTGTAGAGTCCATCCTGTGTGTTATGCAGGATACCATTGTGAGTGCAGAATATTACTAATGTCAATTGCATTGCATTTGCATAAAACATTTACCCAACATGAGCTAGGTATTTAAGTATTCTAAGTATTTTAGTAATTATCAGTTTACAATTGTACAAATTGCTAAATTTGTAATGACCAAAACCTTACTGCAATGCAAATTCATTATAAAACTAACCAGTATTTGGTGTCACTTGAAAGCAAACCTGTTTTCTATTGACATACATATAACCTATGGTACTGTACAAGTGAAATACATACTAAAACTATTTATTTAATTTCCCATTATAATATGAAGGAACAGCCTTACCCGAGACGCAGTTCCACACGCGCTGAATAGTACCCTCACCACCACCCAGTTTCCTGCATCTTGTGCTTTGCATTGTTGGTCATTATTCTGCAGATGGATGTTATCAATGGTGATCTTGGCATCGGTTAGCAGAGCCTTTGGAAACCGGTATTCAGCTGCATCAGAAGCACAGTTCAAAGATCCCTCTTTTCATTTCATAAAAGAAGATTGACACACTCAAAAATTCAGTCAGTTAGTAAGAATCCTTTTTTTCAGTGACAAATTATTTTACCCCATTTCTTCTCAATTAAGAATGGCCAATTATATCGAGTTCCATGATGCACGACGTCCCAAACATTAGTAAAGTTTCTCATTAATTACCATAATCATGTTATAAACAATGACACGGATTGTGAAAAGTTTCCTTCTTCCAGGAGTGTTTGTCTTGTCCTGGGAAAGCAGAGGGTTCCTGTACTTTCCCATTCCCTGGATCACTTGTACTTCACTCATCTGGGTTAACCCACAATTCTCCCCACCATATAAATATAGCCATGCAGCTCTCGTCATGCAGCTCCAGCCATGTAATGCGTGCGCAGGTTGTAATAGACGTCATTATTCATCTGGTAAATGTCTGTAATAATGTTTTTAAACAATCTATTAAATAATGATGGTTTAATCAAATCAAGGCATAATTAGTGTTTTTTTCAAATAAATACATTTCAAGATCTGCTCCTGGGGAGCTCCCACACATTGATTTAAATAATCTTCATCATTATTTTCTGAACCCAGTTACATAGAAATATTCCTCATATGCTTCTTTTATCAGCTACTGAGATGCATTATTATTGGGGAAATGTCATACAGTGTGATATGGATAACTATAATAATATGTAATAATGCACACAGTGATATGCATATTACCATATCATCTGACATTCCTATTGCAATCGCGTACTACAGTCATCTGTATTTAAATAATAAATCTTCATCAACACTCTTTCAAAATGTCCAGCATACAAAGAGTGTGTTGGTATTAGGGAGATTACTGTTTTGCTTTTCTTTCAAATTTGAATTTATAAAAATACATAGGTTATGTCAAATTGACATTTTTGCTTTGTTACGTTTATTGTTATTGTTAATAGTAATTGTTTGATGGGGGTCTTATGAAGTTTCCATCGGCTGTATTCCGATAAGGTACGCTGTGATCATGTGATTGGGGTGTTCAGATGAATGAGCTTGCCTTTGGCAGTATAATGATGACGTCAATTAAAAGCTGCGTACGCATGACTTCATGGCTGGAGGATCCAGGCTGTTCGTTTATGCTGCATCTCATATGTATTGTCGATACAGCCAAAAGAGATTCTCTACATTATGAAGTATGGAGGCTGTTTACTTTGCTGTTTGAGGGAAGTCTATCCAAACATAGTATTATCAGTTTTAAAGCCTAAATTTTATTGTGCCGGAGCACTTCGAAATGTGTCACTTGTGACGTCACCATCAGAGTAATGACATGTAATTCAAAAACGAATTTCCATTTCTGCGAGTCCATTTTAAATAAATAAAATGCAGGCACTACAAATTATTTGAGACTACTTACATCAGTAATAAATTGACCATGCATGATTTACTGAGAAAACGCCCAACAAAACTTCCTTAAATTAAGGAGCAGTGAAAATCCAAAAAACAAAAAAAATCCCACCTTGGTACCATATATGCAATACTTTTTTCACTATTCAAATGTTGCAGTAACAAAACCTAATGACACGAACTGAAGGGGAATGCATGCGATCAGTTCACATGTGATGTAGGCTACCTACGCTTTCTTTCCAACTATAGTAGGCTATAGTTTTTAGGGTGCGTTCAAAAGTGAAATTTCTGATACATTTTTTTTGTGTGTTCTGACACATGCTTTAGTTGCAAGAGCTTAACTGTTGAGTCGGGTCGAGTCCAAAAAAAGGTGTGCTTGCTCAGGATCGGGTCGGTTTTGAGTCTGGCTTAAAATTCAGGACCGAGCAGACCTCCAAATTGCAGCCATTTTGGTGCTGCTTTTCTCTTTCCAGAATACAGTAAACACCAGCAAGTGGAGATGAGTTTCTCATTTTACAACTAATTTCTTTAAGAGAAGCCTTTGCTAAATTATCACTACCTAATACAATTTCACATTTCTTGTGAGATTACATCATTGTGGAAAAAAATGGTACTTACTTTGAACTCCTATGACAGAATTTGCACAGAGAAAACTGAAGGTTAGGAAGATGAGCATCCTGTAAAAAAAAAAAAAAAAAAAGGTTTTGTTTAAACTTGCTCTTAAGATACTGCGACTTTAGCGGCTGCTAAAACATGTCCCTGCATTAAAACATAATAACATTAGAAATATGAGAACAAGGAAGGGCCAGCTTACATTCTGCAGGTTGAGTCCTATTTCAGGTCAGGATGGAGTATCTTCTACCAGGCTTTTCTGGACTGCAGCAGATTCAGGTCCTGATGTCTTGCTGAACTTCAAGTGTTACTTTCTTATATCTTAACTTAGTTCCCTAAGATGGAAAGGTTTAGATTGTCATCCCTTTATGATTGGTTACTTTAACATGGCCATTCCACTCTTTCTATGCTAGAATTGGTTATGTTGTACATTGTGTTGGTATATTATTGGTTAGTTATAATTCAGTCTGCTCATGCAATAATTCATGTGATCCTTCTTTTTCAAACCTCTTCTTTTGAACCTTTCTTCTGTCACATAAAAGCATTTACTCTGCATACCATTTCTCTCTGACTGTCATCCATCAAAATAGCCTCTGTGGTTTCTCAATTACATCTTAACATTACATTCTGAGATCACCACCTCAGCACACTTCCTTTTAATAACATCTGTGGTTTGCAGAACTTCATTTTATACTTTTTTTTAACAAATAAATACTAACTAAAAAAAATCTAGAATATACAGTATGATTATAAGTTTAAATATTAGTCTTAACCCTACAAACCTCACTTTCTCCACAAACTACAGACCAAGTGCATCCAACACCCAGGAAGTGATGTTATCCCAACACGACGCTCAACTTGAAGTGCATTATTCCTATTATACAATGGCTCAAGCTATAAAAACTTACACAAATTCAGAGTAGATATCCATCGTTACAATTTATAGTCTTCATTTAAATAAGAAAAAGAGTTCACCAAAACTTAACAACATTAATTAAAAACAAACGTATGGTACTAATAATAAATGATGAGGTTTCAATGTTCTCTTTCAACCGGGACGGCATCTTTTTGCGTTTTGTTATAATATTATTATTTCTTATGTATGGCTTTGTGACAGGAATGGCTGAGGGTCTGACGTCACGGCAGAAGAAGGGACCACAACAACAAAAAGGTATTGTGCAGTGGCGCGGGCGCCGTTTTATTTAAAGCAACCAAAAATAAAATAAATATTTAAACAAAAGAACACTTGCTCACAGAGCAAAATAAAAGGGTAAACAAAAACAAATCACGAACACAAAATCCAAAATAAATAAACCATGAACCATACAGGTCAGGCTGGGCAGTCGCTGTCACTGTTCCTGTATGCTATGATTTAGTTTCGTTTTAAGTAACTCCGTCTCCTCTCACACACTCTCTCCTTCTGACACCCACCCAGAGTGCCGAGAGCTGCAGGCTTTTATTAACAGGTGACCATCTCCCGATTAGCAACAAATTAAACCACTTAATTCATTCGGGAGATGGCCACCTTCTGCACGAGTTTTAATTAATTACTCCTGGCAGAGGACGAGCACCGATCTCGCCTCTGCCAGGACACGTTTTAAAAATAAACAAAACAACAACACGGCGCTACGCCGTCATAAATACAATACAATAAATAAATAAACACTACAAAACAATCTGCACAGGGGCGGAGGGAGAGACCCCGATCTAAAAATAAATAAACAATGTACAGGGCTGCTCGCCCTGTTACATATCCCCCCCCTTGTGCGAAGCACACATGGCCCCAATGGCCACCTCCCCCCTCAGTCTCAATGTCCCGGAAGAGGGGGAAGCAAGTTGTTCCCGGGGGGTGGCCATGGTGGAATCTCCGGCACCCCCCAATTTTTCGTGGCCGGCAGCTCCCTCTTCCGGGGCTCCCTCCACACTCTCTCCTGCCGCGAAAGTGCGGCTGGGGGAGCTGGTCTCCTGACCTTCCCCCTCCTCTTCATGGCCAGCAGTTCCCCTCCGTGGGGCTCTGACCACCCAAACTCCTGCCGCGAAAGTGCGGCTGGGGGAGCTGGTCTCCTGATATCCCCCCCTTTCTTGATGGCCGGCAGCTCCCCTCCGTGGGGCTCCGACCACATGACCTCTGGCCGCGAAAGTGTGGCTGGGGGAGCTGGTCTCCTGACCTCCCCCCCTTTCTTGATGGCCGGCAGCTCCCCTCCGTGGGGCTCCGACCACAGTGTAGGGACCCCAGGTGAAGCAGGATCCCTGGCGACCCCAGGCGACGGCAGCGGACCCTCGGGAGGCGACGGCAGCGGACCCTCGGGAGGCGACGGCAGCGGACCCTCGGGAGGCGACGGCAGCGGACCCTCGGGAGGCGACGCAGGACCGGCAGCAACCCTAGGAGATGCAAGGGAGACACAGGCGACCCTAGGCGATGCCGACGGCGGGAGGGGAGCCCCTGGCCATGAAGGCGGCAGCAGGAGCTCCACTTCTCCCAATGGTGGTGGTGGAGGTAGAGGTAGCTCCTGCTCCTCTCCTCCTGACGGTAAAGGTGGCAGGGGCTCCTCCTCTTCTGGCGGCCAAGGCTTCTCCCCTTCTGGCGGCCAAGGCCGCAGGGCTTCCTCCCCTTCAGGCGGCCAAGGCGGCAGGGCTTCCTCCCCTTCAGGCGGCCAAGGCGGCAGGGCTTCCTCCCCTTCAGGCGGCCAAGGCGGCAGGGCTTCCTCCCCTTCAGGCGGCCAAGGCGGCAGGGCTTCCTCCCCCTCAGGCGGCCAAGGCGGCAGGGCTTCCTCCCCTTCAGGCGGCCAAGGCGGCAGGGCTTCCTCCCCCTCAGGCGGCCAAGGCGGCAGGGCTTCCTCCCCTTCAGGCGGCCAAGGCGGCAGGGGCTCCTCCCCTTCAGGCGGCCAAGGCGGCAGGGCTTCCTCCCCTTCAGGCTGCGAAGGCGGCAGGGCTTCCTCCCCTTCAGGCGGCCAAGGCGGCAGGGCTTCCTCCCCTTCAGGCGGCCAAGGCGGCAGGGCTTCCTCCCCTTCAGGCGGCCAAGGCGGCAGGGCTTCCTCCCCTTCAGGCGGCCAAGGCGGCAGGGCTTCCTCCCCTTCACGTGGCAGGGCTTCCTCCCCTTCACGCGGCAGGGCTTCCTCCCCTTCAGGCTGCGAAGGCGGCAGGGCTTCCTCCCCTTCAGGCTGCGAAGGCGGCAGGGCTTCCTCCCCTTCAGGCTGCGAAGGCGGCAGGGCTTCCTCCCCTTCAGGCTGCGAAGGCGGCAGGGGCTCCTCCCCTTCTGGCAGCGAAGGCGGCTCCTCCCCTTCTGGCAGCGAAGGCGGCTCCTCCCCTTCTGGCAGCGAAGGCGGCTCCTCCCCTTCTGGCAGCGAAGGCGGCTCCTCCCCTTCTGGCAGCGAAGGCGGCAGGGGCGCCTCCCCTTCTGGCTGCAACAGGGAAACCAGCAGGCATGTTCCCTCTGCTGGTTGTGGTGGAAGCGGAACCAGCAGGCATGCTCCCTCTGCTGGTGGTGGTGGTGGGAGCAACATGTCGTCCTCCCACGGAGATGGAGGCGGCACCAGCAGGTATTCTCCCTCTGCTGGTGGTGGTGGGAGCGACATGTCGTCCTCCCACGGCGGTGGAGGTGGAACCAGCAGGAATGCTCCCTCTGCTGGCGGAGGTGGGAGTGACTCACAGTCCTCCCAGGGTGGTGGAGGTGGAACCAGCAGGAATGCTCCCTCTGCTGGCGGAGGTGGGAGCGACTCACAGTCCTCCCAGGGCAGTGGAGGTGGAACCAGCAGGAATGCTCCCTCTGCTGGCGGAGGTGGGAGCGACTCACAGTCCTCCCAGGGCAGTGGAGGTGGCACCAGCAGGTATTCTCCCTCTGCTGGCGGTGGTGGAAGCGGAACCAGCAGGCATGCTCCCTCTGCTGGTGGTGGTGGTGGGAGCGACATGTCGCCCTCCCATGGAGACGGAGGTGGCACCAGCAGGAACTCTCCCTCTGCTGGCAGGTACCTGGGCTGTGGACCTTCGGCCTTCCCCTTCTTGGGCCGTGGACGCACCGACTCCCCCCTCTTGGGCCGTGGACGCACCGACTCCCCCCTCTTGGGCCGTGGACGCACCGACTCCTCCCTTTTAGGCGCAGGACGTTCGGGCTCCTCCCTTTTAGGCGCAGGACGTTCGGGCTCCTCCCTTTTAGGCGCAGGATGTTCGGGCTCCTCCCTTTTAGGCGCAGGACGTTCGGGCTCCTCCCCTTTAGGCGCAGGACGTTCGGGCTCCTCCCTTTTAGGCGCAGGACGTTCAGGTTCCTCCCACTCCAGGTCCGTGTCTTTGAAGACCTCCAGGCAGTGGTGCTCCTCATGCCCGTATCTCATGCAGTTGGTGCACCACTCCTCTTCCCCTCGTTCCACTTTTCCTCTCTGCCTCCTCCTCCTCACCTCTGTCTGTGTCCCCTCCTCCTGCCATATGGGGAAGGTGCCAGGGGAAATGTGCCATGGCTCCCCACAGTTAAAACACCACTCCTCCCCCAACAGACAGGTAAGGCAGACTTGCTGCGGCTGTTGCTGCTGCAGCGGCTGCTGTCTCCTCATCCTTCTTCCTCCTCCCATCTTCCTTCCTCCCATCCTCCTCTTCACTCTCCTTTTCTCCACACACAAAAACGAAAAAAAACGAAAAAACCTGCAGTACCCTCTTCTGCCTGCGTCCTGGAGGCGCTGCAATCCCACGCAGGACACCACGTGTGACAGGAATGGCTGAGGGTCTGACGTCACGGCAGAAGAAGGGACCACAACAACAAAAAGGTATTGTGCAGTGGCGCGGGCGCCGTTTTATTTAAAGCAACCAAAAATAAAATAAATATTTAAACAAAAGAACACTTGCTCACAGAGCAAAATAAAAGGGTAAACAAAAACAAATCACAAACACAAAATCCAAAATAAATAAACCATGAACCATACAGGTCAGGCTGGGCAGTCACTGTCACTGTTCCTGTATGCTATGATTTAGTTTCGTTTTAAGTAACTCCATCTCCTCTCACACACTCTCTCCTTCTGACACCCACCCAGAGTGCCGAGAGCTGCAGGCTTTTATTAACAGGTGACCATCTCCCGATTAGCAACAAATTAAACCACTTAATTCATTCGGGAGATGGCCACCTTCTGCACGAGTTTTAATTAATTACTCCTGGCAGAGGACGAGCACCGATCTCGCCTCTGCCAGGACACGTTTTAAAAATAAACAAAACAACAACACGGCGCTACGCCGTCATAAATACAATACAATAAATAAATAAACACTACAAAACAATCTGCACAGGGGCGGAGGGAGAGACCCCGATCTAAAAATAAATAAACAATGTACAGGGCTGCTCGCCCTGTTACAGGCTTATACTGGGAAGCAGCATGAAGTTATGACAGGTAAACAGGATCTTGAATGCTGGAATCTAAAGCATGACTTCTGTTTACATGGTATTTTTTTTATAAATAATTTAGTCATTGCTAATTATTTTTTTATTATTTTCTCCCCAATTTAGAATGGCCAGTTATTTTTAGGCTCAGCTCACCACGACCACCCCTGCGCTGACTCGGGAGGGCGAAGACGAACAAACGCTGTCCTCCAAAGCGTGTGCCGTCAGCCAACCGCATTTTTTCACACTGCGGACTCACCATGCAGCCACCCAAGAAGCTCCAATCCTCGGTCGGCAAAGGAATAGCCTGGACTCGAACTCGCGATGTCCAGATAGGGCACATCCTGCACTCCACACGGAGCGCCTTTACTTGATGCGCCATCCGGGAGCCCTTACATGGTTGTGGCGGAGTGTCCCGCCCCTATATATTTATTTATTATTATTTGTATTTTCCCCGTGAGGATACGTGACTGATCAGCTACTGATTATTTAACTAGCTGACAGTCATGCATCCTTACTAAACTCGTGCAGACTGTGGCCGAGGGGTAATAAGATAATGAACAGCTAGTTAACCCCTCGGTCAGAGTATAAGAACCTGCAGCTGTCCGTGCTGCGGGGTGGAGTGTACAGAGGAGAGTACGGGGAGCGGAGAGAGCGAGGAGAAAATAAAACAACTGCTACGTATCGTGCTGGGTTAAAACCAGCACGCTTATTTGTTTCTATTTGTTTGGCCAACGTGCCTTTTTGTTTTGTGTTTTGTTATTTGTTTAAATCCTTTTTGTATTATGATTTAATAAAAGCAGCTGAACGTCGTAGCGTTTCAGCTTTCACCCGCCCATCCACTGTTTTGGTTCTGTTACTTCCTGGTCCGTGACGTCACCACACCTCACCACTGCAAGCCATCCTGCCACATAGGTATTTTTAAGCTATTTTAAGCATGTGAATTTAAATCACACTATCTAAACACCATGCTTCTACTTTAGCAAGAGGAATGCAAGTGATATGCATGTGCTAAATCCTTAATGTGGAGGCAATTTTCGAATGCATGTACACCCCATCATTCAGTGTTTTTATATATAATTTTTGAAATGTTTGAGGTGCCGCACACAGTGCCATCACTTTAGGAACCTGACATGGGTTTAGACCACTGCTCTTTAAGAACATATAATAATCTGCAGCTACAGATCAAATTGTTAAATACATTGTAAATTAATTATGATTACATTTAGGAAGAAATCACAGACATTAGAAAAATACAATAAAAGTAAAAATGTTCCATAACCATTTATAGTCCTTCGTACTGTAGCGCCCTCTCTACAGGGCTATTGACTTGACTACGCCACCCCTTAATTATTCCAGGAGTAAGGGGAGCTATGAATTACAAGGTCTCTCTTATATTGTGATCCCCACCCAAAATAGGCAGGGCAATATTTATGGGCAGTGTGATCTGGGGGAGGCTGAAGACAGACTCCCAACGCTTTTGCTCAGATTTTCTTTAGAAACACAATTCTTTAAGTAGTTAAAGTTCTTGTTTCTACCCCAAAGGGTTACACTCAGGTTTGTTGGCTTGCAATATATTGAACCTATGCACTGTAGTGTTTATTTGAGTCTTCAGTTTTAATGCCAACATGCAAGGTAAGTGCATGTATCAAAGCAAACCAAACAAATAAATAACAAAGCACAGGAGCGATAATGAAAACAGAATAACAAAACTCAACGAAAGCAAAATCAAATTGAAACAATTCAACAGAAACAAAACAGTGGCCAACACGTCTCCTATAAAAAGAGAAACAAACATTCGCATGATCTCAAACCGGACAAAATTCTGATAGGTTGCTAATAAAGCAATGCACTAACTATTGTACACTCGTTTATTTATTAAAACCAAGTAAACTGTCTAAATAATTTAACAACAAAAGAAAACAAACCATACACTACCTTGGGTGAACCAGACTACCGACTTTCTCTCCTTACTGTTCACCCTACTAAATACCAATAAAAAATTGAAAGTATTTAGAGGCAAGGGAGATCAGCACAAAAACAAAGCTGGGGAGTGAAATCTTTATTTCTTAATCTTACCGACAATAACAGCACTGCGATCCAAAGAAAATGAAAACCACGGTAGTCTTGATTCACAGAACTCTGTCTTTTCAGATGGACTTGTAATCCTGTCTTGTATGCTGTGCTCTTCTGCCCTATTGTCATTGAAAATGCACTATTCAGCCCTCAACCTCAGGGATTTAAAATCAAGGGGTATCATACAGTGCGTTTACATGAGCATAAGAATTCCGATATTTTTCGGAAAACTAATTCTGATATCAAGCCATGTATATTCCTTAGATCAGTTTTCGGAAAACAGCACCTAGAAATTTCCGATTCAATTCCGAAAACGAACCAAATGTATATCATGTAAACGCACTTTTCTGAAAACTTATTCTGATAGCGTACTGCACATGTGCAAACTTTGACCTTCATTCCTGCACGTGGTTTTAGAAAATAGAGAAAATAATAATAATATGTAGTCAGTCTGCATGGATCCATTTGCTCCGTTATTGAATCGTATTTTGTCATATACTTGTACTTGCTAGAACAGAAGTCATTGTATTTTTATCTTGCTCTTAATTGTATTAATACTTGTACTGTGATTCTTGAAATGTATTTTTGTTTATGATTATAAGTCGCCCTAGATAAGTGCGTCTGCTAAGAAATAAATAATAATAATATTATTACATACAATTACCCATTTGTACAGTTGGGTTTTACTGGAGCAATCTAGGTAAAGTAGCAGTGTCCCCCACCTGGGATTGAACCCACAACCCTCTGGTCAAGAGTCCAGAGCCCTAACCACTACTCCACACTGCTGCCCTACTTAAAAACATTTACACTGGCTATAGGGTTAACTGCAAGTGGGATGGATAGAATGAAACTAATTTTACCAACCTGTGTGACTTCCTTAATGCCTAGATTGATAGTTTGGTACAGTTGATAATTCAGTCATATGCAGTCTTGGTATTGATAGAATGCTACAGTGTTTCAACCTGCCATTTAATAACTGCCTAGGCTGTTACTTTATTGCAGTACACACTTGTATTAGTCCATAGGTGGGAGGTCTGACATTACAAACATACTGTCTTGCTTTTTGTGTTCACCCACAGCTGAGTTGGAGAAAAACATGCTATTTAGCTCTGCGCATGCTGTTGTATAGAATTTGAAGAGCCTGGGCGGAATCCCTTCTACCAGACCAGACAGGGTAACATTTCTCACCCTTTTGAGGGTGACTGACCCGGGTCCCTACACTTTGAACTCACAATTGCCAGATGTATATAGTTTCTTTCATGCCATCGGACCCCAAATCTCTTTACAGGAAGAAAGGGACTCCCTTCATCCACACTGCAGCTATTATGCCCAGCACACTGACACAGCAGTTCAGATGAGAAGTGAAGACTCGCTTAGCCAATTCAACTCTGTGGGTCATTTAAAAAGGCCAAAGTGGCTAAATTTGAATTTAGTCAGGATACCAGGGTTAGCATTCCTACTGCCTAATCATTTAATTAGTACCAAGAAATCTTTAATGATGTTCGTGTGAGTATTTGTCAGGTACTCTGGTTTCCTCCCACAATCCAAAGACATGCTGGCTAAGTGGATTGGCCTTTTTATATTGCCCCTTAGTTGCCCTGCGATGGACTGGCATCCCGTCCAGGGTGTAGTCCTTATCTTGCGCCCTATGTCTACAGGGTAAGGCTCCGGCTCACCTCAACACTCTATGGGATTAAGTGGTTACAGATAATGAATGGATCTTTAATGAGCAGTTATCAGTATCCCAGTATCCATTTTAACGTCTCATCCAAAAGGAAATGTTTCCAGCAGCACAGTATCCCGAGTACCATTCTGGAATATTGGTGTTTTACACCAGCTGGGAGTGAAGAGAGTCCCGCCACCACCTGCTGTATACCCTTCAAACCCTATTAGAAATTCTTTGTGCTACATTTTCAACACTTTTTACTGGCCCCTCACAAACTACACTTGCTCAGCACACCATTTCCGTTGGACTTTGCCATACATCAAAATAGACTTGGTGGTTTCTCAATTACAATACATCTTTGTGAAGTCACCACATCCAGCACACTTCCTTTTAATAACATATGTGTTTTGCAGAACTTAATTTCTCATAGCAAATAATACCAAGTAAATATAGCTTATAAGAAAATGCCCTATTTATTTGCATTAAGGTTTTTTTTATAATTGTGTTTATTATTATGTGCATGATGTAAAGCCTTTTTTTATTTATTCACCTTCTACTTTATTAGATTTTTTGTGTGATAACATTTTGATAGTTTGGATTTTTGTTTTTTAATGCCCTGCAACTGATTATCCCCCACTTGAAACTAATACAAATTGGCCACACTGGCACAGCTTAAAAAGCCTGCAACAAAGGAACATGCTGAGGAGCAAAAAGAAACACATAGAGGAACCTAGAAAGTATCTGTCTGCTTCCCCATGTTGGCACAGCCGTAATTTCTCACATCCGGAGGCATGTTAGGTGTAGCCCTTGTAGCGGGGTGGTGGTGCTTCTGGGCAGGCTGCTGGTCTGACATGATTCTTTTTGCCTTTACCAGCACTTGTCAGAGAGGCAGCAACAAAAGCCGGAAACCTTCACAGGGCCATGGGTTTCTTCTGGGGCACTAATTTCTTCTGCTGTCTCCTATAGAGGTTCCATGCATCGATGAGTGCCACTGTGACAGTTTGCCACCAAATATACATATACCTCTGTAAGGAAATTTGATAGTCCATATTAATATTTGGGATGTATGGTACATTCAATGGAGCGATATTGAGCACAGAGTTTAGGTGGGGTATTTTGGAATGCAGGTTCAGCAAATATGACCATTTATGGGCATTTGTGGAAAGGGTCTCTGTTCTGCTCTGTTTTGGTTGCATAGGGTGATGGGAGAATCTCAGAGATAACAGAGACAGAGGAATGTTTGTGAGGCTTGGGGACTGGCCACGTACACAGGTTTAGGTGGGGAGGGTCTCAAATGATGCCATTATAGGGGAGTGTTATTAAAAAGTGATTGCAGCCATTGACTGTGGCACAGATTCCATCCGTTGTGACGCAGAGCATTTCACCAATAAATATATTTTTGGCTGCACTGATATTGTTTTTCAGGTTTCATCAATTTTTCCTTACAATTGGGGGCTCGTCCGGGATATCGAGAACGAAACAGAAATCTGCTTGCAGACTCGAGATTCCTTATCTGATGAGAGAGGGGGTGTTGTGGAGTGTCACATGGTCGGGAGAGATTCTATCAGGTCCAATTGTTTTCTACTTGTGAAAAATACTATTAATGGTGAGTGTTTAAGAGTGTTTTTCTGATTTCCATTACACGAGAGTAGATGTTAAAACTTCATGCTGATTTGAACTCGGCTCTCGCTAAGATAAGCACCAACTAAGACGTAGCTTTACAGTAAACTAATGTGATCCATATGCGTCTCCATCCATTTACGTTTCCTTCCATATGATGATGTAGATATCCTTCTGTCTGGTGTTAATGGCTGAAGTGTAATGCTGGCTCCAGGGATCAGCTTATTTTGCCTCCCTGGCGCATCAGCACACACAACGGCTGCGATGCTGGCTCCGGGGATCAACCAAAGTGCGGCCTCCCCAGCGCATCAGCATGACAACCGTCTGGATTGAGCTAAGTAGGGTACATCTCTGGGGTTTTCAAGTGGGCACCTTCCATCCTCAGTGTTTCGTCGACTAGCCCACGACACCTCAAGAGGGCTCGACGGTGATTCTGGCGTCCCAGCATCACCCCCCTCCGTCCCCCACTCAACTCAGCCCAGCTTACTTACCTGTCCCCAGCCAGAATCTTTCCGTCTCAACCACAGCCAGTTGCTTCTCCTCTCTGCTGCTTCAGATAAGTTCTTCACTGTGCGACGCAACTCTTGGCCACTGAATCCGACGTCTCTGAGAAACCGGGTTGTAGAGTGTGCCACAAATCCTCGACAACCCACTTCCACTGGGTAAACCCGAACTCTCCATCCTCGCTGTTCCGCTTCAGTGGCTAGTTGAGCATACCGCAGTTTCTTCCTCTCATACGCCTCATCTACAGCATCCTCCCATGGCACTGTTAACTCTACCAGGTGAACAAGGCGTGCTGATCCAGACCAAAAGACAATATCTGGTCGAAGGTTAGTGGTGGCAATCTCAGGTGGAAAAATAAGCCGTTGACCAACATCTGCCAGCATATTCCAGTCTCTAGCAGCTTCCAGTTGTCCTGGGCGAGGATTGGTTTTAACACCTTTTCTTGGTGGTTGCTCTCCTGGGCGGAGGAATGTTGTCTTTTGTGTGTAATGTTTTGATGGAACTGGCTTACAAAGGGAGAGAAATCGGGATGGTCCCGTATTAAGCAAACAAGTGCACATGTTTACGTCGATCGTAAGACGTAATACAAGGGAAAGTTAGACAGATTCTTCTCGTCTAAAAGAACATAAACAAAAATAGGTAAAAATTGATAAAAACTGACCAGGATATTTTGAAAGTGATCACTTCATTTATGCCTAATTGAGTAGATTATTGGAGATTGATAATACTCTTGACTTGCAGTATACATTGAGTGGGATGGATTGTAGTTATCTGTTACGGATCTTGCATTTTATTTTATTTTCCACTTATTTTTTAATCGAGAAGTACCGTCTGGAAACATGATTTTTAATTTGCTGTAACCTCAAGACGTATGTTGAGTATTCTGGCGGTATGTTTTTCTTTTTGATGTAACTAGACTATGTAAATGCTGTTGGTTTAATTTACAGTTCTGGTCACCTTGTTACAAAAAGGTGTCTAGAAAGAGTGCAAAGAAGAGCAACCAGAATTATCCCGGGTTTAAAAGGCATGTTGTATGCAGACAGGCTAAAAGAATGGAATCTATTCAGTCTTGAACAAAGAAGACTATGCGGCGATCTGATTCAAACATTCAAAATCCTAAAAGGTATAGACAATGTCGACCCAGGGGACTTTTTGACGTGAAAAAAGAAACAAGGACCAGGGGTCACAAATGGAGATTAGATAAAGGGGCATTCAGAACAGAAAATAGGAGGCACTTTTTTACACAGAGAATTGTGAGGGTCTGGAACCAACTCCCCAGTAATGTTGTTGAAGCTGACACCCTGGGATCCTTCAAGAAACTGCTTGATGAGATTCTTGGATCAATAAGCTACTAACAACCAAACGAGCAAGATGGGCTGAATGGCCTCCTCTCGTTTGTAAACTCTTATGTTCTTCTTATGTACTGTAACCCCAGACGAAGTTGGGTATTCTGGCAGTATTGTTTTTCTTTTAGAACTTGTTTATTTCCTGTAAATCCCTAACATAATTGGGTAAGGTAGGGCTCTTGTTTCTCTATTTTTTAAGCAGCTATTAGTCTAGGGAATCGCAGTAACACAAGCACTACTGTGAACTACTGGGTGAATGCTGTAGTAAGAGTGTGTAAAATGGATGAACTTGTGGAGCAGTTCATTGCAAAGCATGGGCTGAGAGAAGACCTGTTTGAAGGTATAGAAAAGCAGGAAGATCCTATTACATAGGGCAAAGAACAGTTTGAAACTAGTGAAAAGGCAGATTGGCTACTGTTTTATCAGGACAACGAGGTATGGTGAAAGTACTACAGAAAAAATGACTATGTCAGGACAATGCACGTAGGTTAAAAAATTGAAATGAGTTTGAGAAAGAGCAAGTGAAAAGTATGGCGAGTAGTGTTGCGCGTCTGGAGTCGCAAGGGGCGCTGGCCGCTGACTTTCAGCTTCAAATGCGTAAGGAGAAAGGAGTTATTGGAGAGCAATTGCAAGTGATTAAGATGGAAAATAGGGATTTGAAAGAGCAGTTGCAGAAAGTGCTTATGATTGTTTAGTGAGAAAGTGTGTTAATACACCTTCTTCTCAGAGCAGATCGAATAGTACCGTGATTGATAAACTTAAACAACAAATGTGTTTGATTGAGGGACACATTGCAGCTGTGGGTGTTCCTCTACCACAGGGTATGATGGATGACGACACAGATCACGACTCAGATCAGGGCGAGGAGAATGGGGATGAGCCCAGCCTCGTAGAGGAGGAGTGGAATTGGCATAATGGTGGGGAAGTTAACGTAAGGGTGGGGCCTTCTGCACCGATGGCTCCAGTAGCACGGAGGCGTAAACAAATTAGAGACGCGGAAGGAGCGGACCAAGGGACAGAGGAAGTTACTGTTGAACAACCTCTATCCGTGGCTGAGATCGAGTCTCTATCGAAACTCATAGGAACCTTTGATCCTATTAAAAGAGACCCCATTTGAGTTTTTGAGTTGTTTGGAATTGCATAGTAATAGACACCATTTGTCTGATATATGCATGCTCATGACTGTTTGTACAGGGCCTCTAGCAGTGAGTTTACCGAATAGGATTAAATAGGGAACTGCTACTAAAGCAAACAGGAAAGATGATTTGATTACTTTGATGGGGTGTAGAACTACAGATTGGAATAAAATCATTTCGATTGTGTTACAAGAAGGAAAGCATCCTGCTGCCTATGCCTCTAGATTGTTTAATGCGTACAAGACCTATAGTGGCATTGCTAATCCACAGAAAAATGATCAGGCGCTAGTGTCTCTGTTGATTAATCAGTCAGGCCCTTTTAGAGCACAGCTGGTAGCTCAACTGCCAACAAATGCAGATTACGATAATGCATTGGACGCATTGACACGTCTTCTCGTGTCCCAACAGGCATTGGCAGTAAAAAGAAACCTGTATCGGCGATTCAATCAGACAAGTGGAAAAATGAGGAGTACAGGCCTGATGATGTTAAAAAGCGTAAAGGAGAAAGACCTCCGCCTTTTAATATGGATGATGTGAAATGTCACTTTTGTGAGCAAAAGGGACATACAGCTAAGTCTTGTGTTAAAAGGAGGGCAAAGAATGGGCAGCTTAGTCCTTACAAAGAACTGGCTAAACAACTTCAAGATTTGAAGGAGCAGATGTTGAAGTTGGAAACAAAAGGGACACCCAAAGGGGTTGCCTCTGCATAGGGATGTTTGGCCTCAATCAAGCCAGTGGTGCCATTGAGTAGGGATGACTGGGGCCATCCAGTTGTCAAAGTTACAGTAGGAGGCCACTGTAACACATGGTTAGTAGACACTGGAGCCTCCCTCACTATTCAGCATAACACGTCACTTCCTGGTAAAGGAGAGGATACTACACTTGAGAGGTTCAATGGCAAAGTATCTTTGGCAACAAAAACCTAGTTGTTATCGTTTCAAATTGGCAATGATAAATTTAAAGAGAAAATAGGGATGAGTCCCACAGGGGATGGCAGGAACATATTGAGTTCTGACATAATTGGGAAACGTAATTATATAATTGATTATTGTAACAGGTATATATGGCAGGATACAGCATATGTATCAAATGCACACACAGTGTTCGCAATTAAGCAGGTGGAGGGATATGACTTAGACACATTGTTACAGAGTGACAATTTAAATCTTTCCATTATACTGCAGCAAAGAAAAGCAGTTTTTGCAACACACAAACACGATTGTGGAAACATGGGCTCTTGCAACATACAGATTTAGTGCAGGGCAAGGATCCACCTCCACAGCGCCAGCATAATTACCCAAGAAAGGCGATCTCACACATACAAACTACCATTGACTTACTTCTCCATCAAGGTGTGATCAAACCTTGTTCATCTCCTGTTAATGCTCCTATATGGCCAGTCTGGAAACCAGATGGTTCATGGAGATTAACTATTGATTACAGGGTATTGAACAAATACAGTACCATCTGTGTACTGATAGTTGCCTCAGCACCTGATGTAATGGCTGCATTATCTTCCATGGCGAAGGTTTACACAGCATTGGACATATCTAATGGATTTTGGTCCATACCTGTGCATCCTGATGGCCAGTACAAATTTGCTTTCACGGTTGGCGGTCAGCAATATTGTTGGGCATTTATGCCTCAGGGATATGCAAATTCACCAACACACTTTCATCAGGCTCTGGTGTCAATATTGTCTGCATTTTCGAAACCACAGTGTTTGTTGCAGTATGTAGATGATCTATTATTGCAAACCGAAACTGAGGAGGAACACTCACAACTATTGGAGGAGTTGCTGTTGTTGTTGTTGTTGTTGGAAAAAGCAGGACTTAAGTTAAACCCTAAGAAAGCTCAGTTTATGAAGAAGGAGGTCACTTTTCTGGGAATCAAGATTGGTGAGGGGGGTCGAACACCTGATCCTCATAAAATAGAGATAATACGCAGGTTACCAGTACCAGTATCAGTTACCACTAAGATCATTTCTGGGGCTAGTGGGCTTCTGTAGGGAGTTCATAGAGGGTTTTGCAGAGATAGCCTGTGGTGGAAAAATTACTCTTTGCTTTCTGTTTAAACTCTTATGTCAGAGGTGCCAATACGATAAGTAGAAAAAGAGTTATCAAGTAATATGTGTTTTGACTTTTAAAAGTATTATAAATATTATATAGAAATAAATTGATTTCTATCTCTCTCTTGGCCTTTCTAACTTCATTTTTGACTTGTGTTTGCAGTTCCAAGTACTCTTTCTGTGTACTTTGTTTTTGGTCCCTTTTAAACGCTCTGTAAAGTGCCTGTTTTTTGCTGAATATTTTTTTTAAATAAGACATTTGAATTGGAACAGGCCTGTGAAATAAAATTACTGTGTGATGTTATACACTGACACCACTGACACTCGGTGGTGATTCTTGGAACTGCAATGAAATAAGTTAGGAAAAGCATTGCCAATTGTAGTTTTAATTTTTCAATGGATGATGTTCTAATTACAAGAAGATATTTGTTTGTGTTGAGACAAAGGGATGATTTGCACTTTGTATGTCTCAATAGAGATCTTGCAAATTAATAATCATAATTATTATGATGAACAGATCATTGAAAAAAGAAGCAAGCATTTCTTCTCTCGCACAGACTGCATTATGTGGGCAGACATCAGGTGCAGAGGAAAGGTATAGGGGTGAAAGATGTTAACAAAGAATTGATACTGCATTTCTCTTCGCAGGTAAACGAGAATGTGGATACTACTTTGTTTCCTGGGAAATGCGATTGGAAGTTGTCCTATTGAATCTCTGGGACCGGAGAATGGTTTGGTCTTCAGCTCAGATGATCCCAGACCACTGATTGATCAAGTATTATGGATTCGAATTCCAGTGGTGTTGGACTTCACTTATGGAACATTGGATATCAGAAACTGTGTGAAAGTTTTTTGTTGATACAGGTGTATACAATGACTTGATTCAGAGACAGTTAAAAGAATATAATACTTGAACCCAAGGCATGTTTGTCAAGGAGCAACATCAAGGTCAAAGAAAGAAGAGAGAACTACTAAGTGACATTATGGGAATGTTTGGGTCGGGAAATTCTTTGTATAAACATTTCAGATTGAAGAAGTTAAAAGATACCTGGTAATTAAAAGAGAGATTGGGAATAGGAAAGAAAGATCAAGATAGTTTCATTAGAAATGTGATTAAACAACAGATCCATATGATAAATGCTAGTGAATTAATTGTGACAACGCTGATGAATTACATCGAACAAAGTTCAGCTAAGCAAGCATGTGATATGATAGGACAGCATATGGCAAGTACAGTGTCCGATGTGGTGAGTGATCTCTTGGAAGCAAAATTTCCTAGACATGTAATGCCAGAGTCAGTGTTACGTGATGCTTGGAGCAATGGTTGTGACAAAATACAGCAATTGTCTAAAGATATGACTTTATGTGAAATGGCTGTACCTAACCTTTACTTTGCAACTACAAAGACATGTTTTTACTATTTGAATTTGCACAAAGAAACTTATCTCAGGGAGTTGTTGATTATAGGAATTTTTGATTTAATAACCATATCGATGACAGGTATTCGAAGATGGGTAAGATCTAGAGTGCATCTAGACAACCTAAGACAGAAGCTTGTCGTTGGAATTAAATTCAATCTTAAATCAATTCCTTATAAATCACTGCTTTTGATAAAGTTTGTATTCTTTTGTATCACTGTTATGTAATTGGATATGAACTATTATGTACTGTGTATGATGGTGAGATACTCTCATATATTATATTTATAGAATCTAAGGGAGGATTGTAAGGAAATTTGATAGTCTATATTAATATTTGGGATGTATGGTACATTCAATGGAGAGATACTGAGCACAGAGTTTAGGTGGGGTATTTTGGAATGCAGAGTGTGTCTCAATACATTGCAGGGTCAGCAAATATGACCATTTAAGGGCATTTCTGAAAAAGGTCCCCTGTTTTACAGCTCTGCTCTGTTTTGGTTGCATGGGAGATGGGAGAATCTCAGAGATAACAGAGGCTTGGCGACTGGCCACGTACACAGGTTTACATGGGGAGGGTCTCAAATGATGTCATTATAGGGGAGTGTTCTATGTTATTAAAAAGTGATTGCAGCCATTGTCTGAGGCACAGATTTCATCCGCTGTGACCCAGAGCATTTGTCTCTGCTTTCTTCAAATAGTTCTATTCTTGTATTACACCAATAAACATATTTTTGACGATCACTGATATTGTATTTCAGGCTTCATCAATTTTTCCCTACACTACTGTTATGCTTTGTAATGCTTTGGGGTGAATTGAAGGGATGAATTGAAGTATTAGTTACTGGACTGTAGGATTTTACTTGTTAAATAAGGTTGTGTTTATATTGTGAAAATGTGTTTTCTGTACATGTTTTAGGAACATACAGTTAGTTATATTGTTCAATTGTATATTATTTACAAGTTTTAAGACAAGGGTTAGATT
The DNA here is from genome assembly GCF_902713425.1 of Acipenser ruthenus. Lineage (NCBI taxonomy): Eukaryota > Metazoa > Chordata > Actinopteri > Acipenseriformes > Acipenseridae > Acipenser > Acipenser ruthenus. The sequence continues at coordinate 27,450 of NW_026708458.1, read as the reverse complement.
AGTAATGTTTACACGTTTTAGCACAGTTGTTCCTTTAGAAAATGTATTCAAAATATTTTAAACGATTAAATTGTAGCAATAAAACATTTTAATTGATCATTTTCAATGTATTTTAAACTAATGTCAGCTTTCAAAATGCGATACATTTCTTAACAGTTCATAAATTAATAAAGTTTGTCGATATAACAATGTGTCAATGTCACTGGTGTTACTTTGTGTCAGTGGTGTTACTGCACGGTGGATTGATGTTCTGGTAACAAGAATCCCACAACCTAAATATTCATCATTTCAACATGCCTGCTTGTAACATGAATTGAAAGACAACATGTAAAGGACATAGTTATGCAGGTTTGATGACACATATTCAATTATTGTTTAATTTTGAGGAAAAATGGGCCAGTTCAAATCGATAATTACCTTGCAATGCAATTTTACACTTACTTTTTTTTAAAAAGAAATAATTATAAAAATCTTATTTTAGAATTCTTAGAAGACATTCCTTTCCTAAACATGTTGAGCAAAAAAAAAATAACAAATACGATTGGAGTTCGGCGAAAACAGCCGAGTATTAAACTCCGACCGACCGAGATCCCTGTAGCCTTCCGCAACTTAAAGACGAACGTGACTCTGGTCATGTAAACGGACCAGAGTCACGTTTGTCTTTAAGTTGCGGAAGGCTACAGCGATCTCAGTCGGTAGGAGCTTAATGCTCGGCTATTTTCAAGGTGGGCGGGACGGCACTACGAGGCTCCATTAACGGCTAACTCCCCGCGATCCCCACTGACCGATCCAAGACGGTTTAGCGTTCCAGGCAGTCGGATACATTAGTGCCTCAGCAGCGGGGGACGACCACTAACATTGCCCAGGGCTGCACGAGTGTCAGACGGCCGGGCGAGGGTTCCATGAGCTGGGGAAAAATATTTGCTTGTCCCCCCGGGGCTGCAAGAGTGTGGGCAGGGTCACGTGAGGGTCATTCTACAATGTGGTGGCAAATGCTGGCTATTTATAGTAATTAAATTCAGATTAAAATGGCAAATAATCACATAATACCAAAATACTTAGTTTAATTATGAATATTCACATTATTTTCTACTCTTTTAGCAGCAAAAGTTGAATTTTATTTTACATTTCAAAATCAGTGAGAGCATGAAATTTGGCCCGTCACTCATATTATGAGCAGAGATGTTATGACATTTTTTCTATATTTTCATAGTTTTTAAAGCTTGGTTTTAAACAAGTGTATTTAAATATTTGCATAGATGTGTGGAGAAGTAGTAGCCTTAAATAATTCTTTAAATATGTTTTATTAAAATGTGTCACTCAATTTAACGTCACAAACGACACCTGGCACCTTCCCAGCACGAGCACGGGCCCCAGTTACCCCGCGTGGGGTCCCAGCAGCTCGGCAAATGACAAATGGCACCTTCCCAGCGCGCTCACGAGCCCCAGCGATGACGCGCAAGGTCAAAGTGGCTCGCCAAATGACACCTAGCACCTTCCCAGCAAGCACACTGTCCAGAGCTACCACTCGCGGGGTCCCAGCGGCTCGCCAAACAACCCCTGCCACCGTCCCAGCACACGCACGGGCCCCAGAGACCCCGCGCGGGGTCCCAGCGGCTCGCCAAATGGTCACTGGCAACTCCCCAGCGCATGCACATGCACCAGCGACCCAATGCGGGGTCCCAGCGGCTCGCCAAACCATCCATGGCGCCTCCCCAGCGCGCACACGAGCCCCAGCGATCCCGCACGGGGACCCAGCTGCTCGACAATTGGTCCCTGGCACCTCCCCAGCACGCGCATGGACACTAGCGACCCCACGCTGGGTCCCACCGGCTCACCAAACGGTCCCTGGCACATCCCCAGCGCGCGCACTGAACCCAGCGACCTTGCGCGGGGTCCCAGCAGCTTGACAAATGGTCCCTGGCAACTCCGCAGCGCGCGCACAGGCACCAGCGACCCAATGCGGGGTCCCAGCTGCTCGCCAAACCATCCTTGATGCCTCCCCAGCGCGCGCACGGGCCCCAGCGAACCCGCACGGGGACCCAGCTGTTCAACAATTGGTCCCCGGCACCACACCAGCATGCGCACGTGCCCCAGCGACCACGTGCAGGGTCCCAGCGGCTCGCCAAAATGCCTCTGGCTCCTAAGCAACGCGCGCACAGGGCACAGCAATTGGTCACAATTGGTCCCTGGCACGTCCCAAGCACGCGTACGGGCTCCATCGACTTCAGGTGAGGTCCCAGCGGCTCGCCAAACTGTCCCTGGCACCTCCCCAGCACGCGCACGGGCCCAAAGCGACCCCGTGCGGGGTCCCAGCGGCTCGTCAAATGTTCCCTAGTACCTCCCCATCGCGCACACCGACACTAGCGACTTCGCGCAGGGTCCCAAGGGCCTTCCAAATGATCCCTGGCACATCCCCAGCCCGCGCACGGGCCCCCGCGGCTTCGCATGGTGCCCCAGTGGCTCACCAAATGACCTGGTCTCTCCCCAGCGCACGCACGGGGTCCCAGCGGCTCGCCAAACTGTCCCTGGCACCTCCCCAGCACGTGCACGGGCCCAAAGCGACCACGTGAGGGGTCCCAATGGCTCGCCAAATGTTCCCTAGTACCTCCCCAGTGCGTGCACGGACACTAGCGACCCCACGCTGGGTCCCTCCGGCTCACCAAATGGTCCCTGGCACATCCCCAGCATGCGCTCTGGACCCAGCGACTTCACACGGGGTCCAAGCAGCTCGCCAAACTGTCCCTGGCACCTCCCCAGCACACGCACGGGCCCCAGCGACCCTGCACAGGGTCCCAGCGGCTCGCCAAATGTTCCCTAGTATCTCCCATGCGCGCGCACGGACACTATCGACCCCACGCTGGGTCCCACCGGCTCACCAAACGGCCCCTGGCACATCCCCATCGCGCACACTGGACCCAGCGACCTTGTGCGGGTTCCCAGCGGCTCGCCAAATGGTCCCTGGCAACTCCCCAGCGCGCGCGCATGCACCAGCGACCCAACGCGGGGTCCCTGGCTCCTACGCAATGCACGCACAGGGCCCAGCAACCACGAGCGGGTTCCCAGTGTCTCACAACTGGTCCCTGGCACGTCCCAAGCATGCGCACGGGCCCCATCGACTTCGCGTGAGGTCCCAGCGGCTCGCCAAACTGTCCCTGGCACCTCCTCAGAGAGCGCACGGGCCTCAGCGACTTCGTGCAGGGTCCCAAGGGCCTGCCAAATGGTCCCTAGCACCTCCCCAGCACGCGCACGGGCCAAAAGAGACCCCGTGCGGGGTCCCAGCGGCTCGGCAAAAGATTCCCTAGCACCTCCCCAGCGCGTGCACGGACACTAGCGACTCCACGCTGGGTCCCACCGGCTCACCGAACGGTCCCTGGCACATCCCCAGTGCGCGCACTGAACCCAGCGACCCTGCACAGGGTCCCAGCGGCTCGCCAAATGTTCCCTAGCATCTCCCATGCGCGCGCACGGACACTATCGACCCCACGCTGGGTCCCACCGGCTCACCAAACGGCCCCTGGCACATCCCCATCGCGCACACTGGACCCAGCGACCTTGTGCGGGTTCCCAGCGGCTCGCCAAATGGTCCCTGGCAACTCCCCAGCGCGTGCACATGCACCAGCGACCCAACGCGGGGTCCCAGCGGCTCGCCAAACCATCCATGGCGCTTCCCGAGCACGCACACAAGCCCCAGCGATCCCGCACGGGGACCCAGCTGCTCGACAATTGGTCCCTGGCTCCTATGCAATGCACGCACAGGGCCCAGCAACCACGAGCGGGTTCCCAGTGTCTCACAACTGGTCCCTGGCACGTCCCAAGCATGCGCACGGGCCCCATCGACTTCGCGTGAGGTCCCAGCGGCTCGCCAAACTGTCCCTGGCACCTCCTCAGAGAGCGCACGGGCCTCAGCGACTTCGTGCAGGGTCCCAAGGGCCTGCCAAATGGTCCCTAGCACCTCCCCAGCACGCGCACGGGCCAAAAGTGACCCCGTGCGGGGTCCCAGCGGCTCGCCAAAAGATTCCCTAGCACCTCCCCAGCGCGTGCACGGACACTAGCGACTCCACGCTGGGTCCCACCGGCTCACCAAACGGTCCCTGGCACATCCCCAGTGCGCGCACTGAACCCAGCGACCTTGCGCGGGGTCCCAGCTGCTCGCCAAATGGTCCCTGGCAACTCCCCAGCTAGCGCACATGCCCCAGCGATCCCGGGCGGATTCCCAGTGGCTGGCCAAACTGTCCCTGGCACCTCCCCAGCGCGTGCAGGGGCCCCAGCGGCCCCGCACAGGGTCCCAGCTGCTCGCCAAATGGTCCCTGGCACCTCCCCAGCACGCGCACGGGCCCAAAGCGACCCCGTGCGGGGTCCCAGCGGCTCGTCAAATGTTCCCTAGTACCTCCCCATCGCGCGCACCGACACTAGCGACTTCGCGCAGGGTCCCAAGGGCCTTCCAAATGATCCCTGGCACATCCCCAGCCCGCGCACGGGCCCCAGCGGCTTCGCATGGTGCCCCAGTGGCTCACCAAATGACCTGGTCTCTCCCCAGCGCACGCGCGGGGTCCCAGCGGCTTGCCAAATGGTCCCTGGCACCTCCCCAGTGTGCGCACAAGGCCCAACAAAACCGCACGGGGTCCCAACGGCTCTCCAAATGGTCCCTGGCACGTCCCAAGCATGCGCACGGGCCCCATCGACTTCGCGCGGGGTCCCAGCTGCTCGCCAAATGGTCCCTGGCAACTCTCCAGCTAGCGCACATGCCCCAGCGATCCCGGGCGGATTCCCAGTGGCTGGCCAAACTGTCCCTGGGACCTCCCCAGCGCGCACACAGGGCCCAGCGACCCCGCACGAGGTCCCAGCGGCTCGCCAAACTGTCCCTGGCACCTCCCCAGCGCGTGCACGGGCCCCAGCGGCTTCACATGGTGCCCCAGTGGCTCACCAAATGACCTGGTCTCTCCCCAGCGCACGCGCGGGGTCCCAGCGGCTTGCCAAATGGTCCCTGGCACCTCCCCAGTGTGCGCACAAGGCCCAACAAAACCGCACGGGGTCCCAACGGCTCTCCAAATGGTCCCTGGCACGTCCCAAGCATGCGCACGGGCCCCATCGACTTCGCGCGGGGTCCCAGCTGCTCGCCAAATGGTCCCTGGCAACTCTCCAGCTAGCGCACATGCCCCAGCGATCCCGGGCGGATTCCCAGTGGCTGGCCAAACTGTCCCTGGGACCTCCCCAGCGCGCACACAGGGCCCAGCGACCCCGCACGAGGTCCCAGCGGCTCGCCAAACTGTCCCTGACACCTCCCCAGCGCGTGCACGGGCCCCAGCGGCTTCACATGGTGCCCCAGTGGCTCACCAAATGACCTGGTCTCTCCCCAGCGCACGCGCGGGGTCCCAGCGGCTTGCCAAATGGTCCCTGGCACCTCCCCAGTGTGCGCACAAGGCCCAACAAAACCGCACGGGGTCCCAACGGCTCTCCAAATGGTCCCTGGCACCTCCCCAGCGTGCGCACGGGGAACAGCAACCCTGCGCGGTTTACCAGCGGCTCGCCAAATGTTCACTGGCACCTCCATTGCACACACACTGGGCCCAGTGACCCCGCGCGATTTCCCAGTGGCACGCCAAACGGTCCCTGACACCTCCCCAGCACGCGGACGGGGCCCAGCAACCACACGTGGGGTCCCAGTGGCTGACAAATGGTCCCTGTCACATCCCCAGCACGCGCACGGCCCCCAGCGACCACACACGGGGTCCCAGCGGCTCTCCAATTGGTCCCTGCCACCTCCCCAGTGAGCACATGGACACTAGCGACACTACGCTGGGTCCCAGCGGCTCACCAAACTGTCCCTGGCACATCTCCAGCGCGCAGGTGCCCCAGCGACTTTGTGCGAGGTCTAAGCACCTCCCCAGTGCGAGCACGTGGCCCAGCGACCCCGCGCGGGTACCCAGCGGCTCACTAAACGGTCCCTGGCACCTCCCAGGTGTGTGCACAGGCTCGACAAACCCAGCGGCTCGACAAACCGTCCCTGGCGCCTCCCCAGCGCGTGCAGGGGCCGCAGTGACCCCGCACAGGGTCCCAGCTGTTCGCCAAATGGTCCCTGGCACCTCCCCAGCGCGCGCACATGCCCCAGCGACCCCGTGCGGATTCCCAGAGGCTCGCCAAACGGTCCCTGGCACCTACCCAGCTCGCGCACTGGGCCCAGCGACCCCGCGTGGGGTCCCAGCGGCTCACAAATGGTCCCTGCCACCTCCCCAGTGAGCACATGGACACTAGCGACACTACGCTGGGTCCCAGCGGCTCACCAAACTGTCCCTGGCACATCCCCAGCGCGCAGGTGCCCCAGCGACTTTGTGCGGGGTCCAAGCACCTCCCCGGTGCGAGCACGTGGCCCAGCGACCCCGCACAGGGTCCCAGCTGTTCGCCAAATGGTCCCTGGCACCTCCCCAGCGCGCGCACATGCCCCAGCGACCCCGTGCGGATTCCCAGAGGCTCGCCAAACGGTCCCTGGCACCTAGCCAGCTCGCGCACTGGGCCCAGCGACCCCGCGTGGGGTCCCAGCGGCTCACAAATGGTCCCTGTCACATCCCCAGCGCACGCACGGGCCTCAGCGACTTCACGCGGGGTCAAACCAGCTCACCAAACTGTCCCTGGCACCTCCCCAGTGCACGCACAGGGTCCAGCGACCCCGCGCGGGTTCCCAGCGGCTCGCCAAATGGTACCTGGCACCTCCCCAGCATGCTCACGGGCCCCAGCGACCCCGCACGGATTCCCAGAGGCTCACAAATGGTCCCTGTCACATCCCCAGCGCGCACACGGGCCTCAGCGACTTCACGCTGGGTCAAACCAGCTCGGCAAACTGTCCCTGGCACCTCCCCAGCGCACGCAAGGGCCAGCGACCCCGCGCGGGTTCCCAGCGGCTCGCCAAATGGTACCTGGCACCTACCCAGCGCGCGCACTGACACTAGCATAAGAACATAAGAACATAAGAACATAAGAAAGTCTACAAACGAGAGGAGGTCATTCAGCCCATCTTGCTCTTTAATTGTTAGTGGCTTATTGATCCAAGAATCTCATCAAGCAGCTTCTTGAAGATCCCAGGGTGTCAGCTTCAACAACATTACTGGGAGTAGGTTCCAAACCCTCACAATTCTCTGTGTAAAATAGTGCCTCCTATTTTCTGTTCTGAATGCCCCTATATCTAATCTCCATTTGTGACCCCTGGTCCTTGTTTCTTTTTTCAGGTCAAAGAAGTCCCCTGGGTCGACATTGTCTATACCTTTTAGGATTTTGAATGTTTGAATCAGATCGCCGTGTAGTCTTTGTTGAAGACTGAATAGATTCAATTCTTTTAGCCTGTCTGCATATGACATGCCTTTTAAAGCCGGGATCATTCTGGTTGCTCTTCTTTGCACTCTTTCTAGAGCAGCAATATCCTTTTTGTAACGAGGTGACCAGAACTGAACACAATATTCTAGGTGAGATCTTACTAATGCATTGTAGAGTTTTAACATTACTTCCCTTGATTTAAATTCAACACTTCTCACAATATATCTGAGCATCTTGTTGGCCTTTTTTATAGCTTCCCTTACATTGTCTAGATGAAGACATTTCTGGGTCAACATAAACTCCTAGGTCTTTTTCATGGTTCCCTTCCCTTCTTCAATTTCAGTATCTCCCATATGAGATTTATAATGCTTGTTTTTATTGCCTGCATGTAATACTTTACACTTTTCTCTATTAAATGTCATTTGCCATGTGTCTGCCCAGTTCTGAATGTTGTCTAGATCATTTTGAATGACCTTTGCTGCTGCAACAGTGTTTGCCACGCCTCCTATTTTTGTGTCGTCTGCAAATTTAACAAGTTTGCTTAGTATACCAAAATCTAAATCGTTAATGTAGATTAGGAATAGCAGATGACCTAATACTGATCCCTGTGGTACACCACTGGTTACCTCACTCCATTTTGAGGTTTCTCCTCTAATAAGTACTTTCTGTTTTCTACAGGTTAACCACTCCCTAATCCATGTGCATGCATTTCCTTGAAGCCCTACTGCATTCAGTTTGAGAATTAATTTTTTATGCGGGACTTTGTCAAAAGCTTTCTGGAAATCTAAATAAACCATGTCGTATGCTTTGCAATTATCTATTTTCAATGTTGCATCCTCAAAAAAGTCAAGTAGGTTAGTTAGACACGATCTCCCTTTCCTAACACAATGCTGACTGTCTCCCAGGATATTGTTACCATATAGATAATTTTCCATTTTGGATCTTATTATAGTTTCCATAAGTTTACATATAATAGAAGTCAGGCTTATTGGTCTGTAGTTACCTGATTCGGTTTTGTCTCCATTTTTGTGGATCGGTATTACGTTTGCTATTTTTCCAGACTGTTGCATGATCTTGGTTAGCGGTTTGTAAATAACTTCTTTCATTTCTTTGAGTACTATTGGGAGGATCTCATCCGGCCCAGGGGATTTGTTTATTTTAAGAGCTCCTAGTCCCTTTAACACTTCTGCCTCTGTTATGCTAAAGTTATTTAAAATTGGATAGGAACAGGTCAACATGTGGGGCATGTTGTCCGTGTCCTCCTTTGTAAAAACCTGTGAAAAGTAATAATTTAATATATTTGCTATTTTTTTTCTTCATCTATGATTTTGCCATTTGTGTCTCTTAGACATTTAACCACTTCTTTGAATGTTCTCTTGCTGTTATAATATTGGAAAAACATTTTAGAATTGGTTTTAGCCCCCTTAGCAATATTGATTTCTATCTCTCTCTTGGCCTTTCTAACTTCCTTTTTGACTTGTGTTTGCAGTTCCAAGTACTCTTTCTGTGTACTTTGTTTTTGGTCCCTTTTAAACGTTCTGTAAAGTGCCTTTTTTCGTTGAATATTTTTTTTTATTGATCTATTAAACCATTTTGGCCATTTTGTTTTAGATTTAGATTTGTCTACTTTTGGGATGTAATTGTTTTGCACCTCTAGTACTACATTTTTAAAAAACAGCCATCCTTCTTCTGTGGATGTTTTCTCTATTTTACTCCAATCTACTCCTGTTAGTCTCTGTTTCATACCTTCATAGTTTGCTTTTCTAAAATTGTAAACCTTAGCTTTAGTCATTACTTCTGGGGTTTTAAAAAATATTTCAAATGAGACCATATTGTGGTCTGAGTTTGCCAATGGCTCTCTGACCTCTGTTTTAGTTATTCTGTCTTTATTATTTGAATTTCGTCCGTCGTGCCCCCCATCGGATTTTCCCATTTTATATGGGGGAAGTTGAAATCCCCCATTAGTATGGCTTCTCCTTTTCTACACGCATTTCGAATGTCATTGTATAACAGATTATTTTGCTCAGCGTCTGAATTTGGCGGTCTGTAGCATGCTCCTATTGTTATGCCCTTTGAATTTTTGTCCATTATTCTGACCCATATTGATTCAGCATTGTTTTCTTTGTCCAGATTTAACACCTGGGCTTCAAGACTATTTCTTATGTATAGCGCTACCCCTCCGCCTCTTCTGTCCTGCCTGTCTTTCCTATACAGTGTGTACCCACTAATATTATATTCGTCTCCATCACTCTCAGACAACCAAGTTTCTGTAACACCTATCACATCGTAGTTACTTGTTAGTGCACTAGCTTCAAGTTCTAACATTTTGTTTCTGAGACTGCTAGCATTAAGATAAATACATTTCACTGGATGCCTACGAGGGCTTGAGAGGAGGCGAAATTGGGAGTGAGATATTAAGAATGAGACAAGATGAGAGGATTTCTCCGGTTGGTTAGGAGGCTTGAGAGGGGCAAGAGATTTTGAGAGTTTAAAAGTGAAACGAGTTTGAGAGGGATGGCGAGATTGGGGATGGAGTTTGGGAATGGTGCTTAGTAACATTGAGGTTAGATACTGATATCAGGACGAGATAGGGGACGAAGATTTTTCCCTTCTCGTCGGGTCAGGCAGCATCCTCTGGATGCTGGGCGACGTAGAGAGGGAGACACGAGAAGAGCAAAGGATTAGATATAAACACTTTCCGCCGGGTCAGGCAGCACCCTCCGCCTGCTGGGTGACGTAAAAGTGAGAGAGAGAGAGCAAAGTTTAGACACATAACATACAACAAATCTGACTCTCGCTCCCGACGGGTCAGGCAGCATCCTCTGGCTGCTGGGCGTTTAGTGAAGCAAGAGACAGGAAGGGGACGAACAGGACAAAAGGACAGATCCTTCGCAACTCAGTGCAGCACCCTCAGGCAGCTAAGCTGGCAGCTGGGCAGCGTGGAGAGCTTAGGAAAAGTGTCTCAGGTCCGTTTAGGAGAGATGAAAACAGAGAACCCCCCATCCCCCCCCACCTCGGTCGGGGCCTGCTCGGCAGGTGGAGGCACGGCCTACTGCATGAGGGGGCTGTAATGGTCCTGGACCTGAAATGGAAGAGAGGAGATGGGACAGCAAGGTTGAGGCCTGGAAGGCTTAGCACATAAGGAGCAGAAGAATAAGATGTGGCCAGGGGTCCCCTCAGGCCGACGAGGAACAGCCGAGCGGCAGTGGTTGAGACGAGAGGCCGACCCGGACAGCCGGGGGAGTGAGACTGACTTCCCACCCAAAAGAGGACCCCCGGCTCCCCGCAAGAACCGCACCGTGGGATAAAAAAGAGATCGCAGAGCCGCACACATAGACAAAAGCTAGAAGAAAAGAGAAAAGACAAGAGATGTTAGTAGACAACCTATGCTTATAAGCCGTCCGCACTGTGGAGAGGAACCCCCCCCCCTGCAGGGAGGAAACCTCTGGTGGGCCTTAGCTTGCCCCACTCCGGGCAAGCTAACGAGTGCTTGGTGAGCTGTGGCGATGTCTGCAGAGGATGATCTAAATAAAGTTCAACAGCTAAAGAGATCCAGCACCCCATAGACTTAATCAAGTGTTGATTGATTCCTGCCCTGGCCACGGAGGCAACTGCTCCGATCCAGAATGAATGGGGGGAGAAATAGTTTGAAGAAAGTCCGATCCGTGACAAGAGGGTGCATAAACGGGATGAGAACCAGTGTCTCGTAAGTATAGATCTGGAGCTGTCGATGAAGAGGGGATCCGACGGAAGACACGGAATCCTTGGCTTAAATGGACCGTTTTTTGAAGATCTGATGTGGAGGATAAAGTGGTTTCCGGGGATTTGAGAGAGATCGGAGCACTTGAGGCCTAGAGCTGGGAAGCTGGAAGTTGATGGAGTTGAGAATTCTGCACAGTGGAGAAATCCAAAGGCGGTGGTCAGGCACAGGGTTTCCATGATGATGTCGTTGAATAGGTTGAAGCATCCTTGCTGGAGAGCAGTGATGAGACAAAGGAGAAGGTCTGTAGAGATTGGTTAACTTGATGGAGAGGATGGGAGCAGGCTTTTCTCCATGCATCTGAGCGTTCTCTCTAGAGATCCGCCATCTCTAGAATGGACGAGAGGAGATAGATTGAAGGCGAAATTGATACTGAATGCCCGCTAGGTAGCATCTAAATAGAGGAGGGGGCTAAACGTAGAGACAGCCTGAGGTGAGTGATGAAGGCAAGGAGGTGCTGTAGGTTGAAAGAAGTATGAGAGATCTGTTTTTGCTCGCAAATGTGAGTAAATGAAGACCAGGCAGTCGAGTAGGAAGAACAGGTAGATGGGGCAAGAGCGTACTCCATGAATCCACGTGCTGATTGAAGGAGGCCGGAGAGAGAGTTATTCAGTTGAATATTGTCTTCCTGAAGGGTGGTACGAGCCGAGGGTTGGGGTCTGCTCCTGGGACCAGGTTGCGGAACTTCTGGATCTTGATGTAACTGTCTGTTTTTGAAGTCCTGATGAATAGGAGGACTTGAGTGAGGTCAAAGTGCCGCAGGCTGGTGGCTGGGAAACTGGAGATTCCGATGAGGTTGGTTGTCTTGATGGAGAGGAGGATGTGAGACTCTGACGGACCTCCAGGATTGAAAGGAGGGGGGGTGGGGGGGGGGGGGGTGGAGGAGGAACTGATGCTGGATACCTGAGAGATAATTCCTGATGGAGGAAGGGGCCAGGTTAAGGGATAGCCTGAGGTCTGTCATAAAGGCAAGGAGGTGCTGAAGGTTATAGATGGTGAGAGAGCTACGAATCTGGGCACAGAATGTGGTGAAGGAAGACCAGGCAGTAGAATAAGAAGAGCGAGTGGAAGGGGCGAAGGCAATTCTCCCTGAAGCTGCAGGCTGACTGGAGGAGGCTGGAGAGTGTGGAGTTTAGTGGAACACCAGCTGATTGAAAGGAGGAACTTGCCACGGGTTGGGGTCTGCTTCTGGGACCAGGCTGTGAAACTTGCGGACCATCACACAACCTCCACCATGTTTAACACTGGGCATGGTTAACTTTTTTTTTTTACTGCAAGGTGAAGTATTCTGTAGTAAAATTACTACAGCTGGCCCAAAGTCCAGTATCTGGGTGCACGGAATGGTTCACAAAACCTCATCGTTGAAATGGCTTAATGCTCCGAGTCTATCCATTGTATAGCCCTTGACGTCCTGGTAACACTTGCTTTTTTTTTTTTTTTAAACCGGTAAATCACTGGTGTTGTCACGGTAAATTCACAGGGTGCACTCTGTTCCTTCAGGAGTCCTGCAGAGGAAGTGCTTCACAAGAGCAGTTAGACATAATACTTCCATGGTCAGGTCATTGCATAGACAGAGCAGCTTTTTCTGAGGGTAGATATTAAAGAGTGAAGGATGTCTATTGATATAGGGAGCCAGGAGGGGGGGGGGTCCCTCTGAGTGTCAGCAAACTGATGGGATGGATAGGAGTGTTGGAGAAGGGACGGAGATGAAATACTGAATTCCAGAGATGTAGGCTTTAACGGTAGTGGCTAAGTGAAGAGAATCCCTTGCATGGGCGATGGAGGCTAGAATCCGTTGCTCATTAAATCGGAATGGGATGTATTTTGTTTTGAGTGCAGAAAGTTGTAAATGTTTTCCATCCAGTGGTAAATGAAAATTTGGTCGCTGGGGCTAAGGGTGTGGCCATGTAGTGGAAAGCTGGAGCGTTGGAAGCTCTAGAGGAGAGCAGTTGCAGATTTAAACAGTAAACTAAAGCCACTTTTGCATGCTGCAATAGTGAGCAGATCTGAAGAGGCAGCGGAGATTTGCTGTAATGAGGAGATATTAACAGTAGAGGCAAGATCTGCTGAACGGGCAGAGATCTGAGGGAGTAGACGATGGAATGCTGTCAGTAGTGTGCAGTGGCTTGCTGTAGAGAGCAGAGAGCTGCTGAGAATTGGTATTTGAGAGTTAAGGCGTTTTTAGATGATGTCGGAGATGGGGCTGCCTTTGGGCAGAGATGAAGAATGCATAGATCTAAGGCCGCTGCAGAACCTGAGAGGATGGGAATGCATTGCTCGGAGGCTGCTGCAAAACCTATTGATTTGATCAGGAGCTGTCTAAGAGTGTATTGTCTATTGTGGGGTAGGAGGACGCTTGACTGAAATGTTGATAATCGTAGCACATAGTTTCTGTATGTGACTGGTAGCTCAAATTGAATGAAATGGACTTTGAAAGTTATATTAAGTGCCTTGATGAAGTTGGGGGCAAATGAGGAAGTGCAAATCCGGGAACAAGAAGGTTGCAGGAATGGCCTGATGCAGGGAAGCTGGAAATTAATGTGACGGTGGATTCTTAACATCTCAGAAAGCTGATAAGCTTATCTTCATGACGAGGTCCTCGAGGGGAGAGGTTTGGATTTGAAAAATTCAGGAGGGTACTGAGAATCCCTTGGAATGACAACAAACTGCAGGAATTGATAGAAAGTTTGGAGTGTGCAAGATTCGCAGCAATAGCAAATCAGCTTAAATTATATAGAGCTTGTGGTGTTATGCTGCCATCTAGAGGTTGTGATTGGAATTGAAACTATTGGCTTCAGTGAAGCAGGGTAGCATATATTTGGTTATTGCGATTAAAATCCTTGACTATGTATAAAACATTAGCTTTAGAACAGTTAGTGATGATATAAGGTCTAGAAGAGGAGCCTGGTCTAGAAGAGGAGCCTAGGTCTAGAAGAGGAGCCTGTAGTATTTAGATGTCACAATTCGGCGAGTTGAAGCTCTCATGTTGCAAAAGTGCAGCAGCAGGAGCCAGAAGATTGCAAGGACCAGGAGTCACAAATGGAGATCAGATAAAGGGGCATTCAGAACAGAAAATAGGAGGCACTTTTTTACACAGAGAATTGTGAGGGTATGTAACCAACTCCCCAGTAATGTTGTTGAAGCTAACACCCTGGGATCCTTCAAGAAGCTGCTTGATGAGATTCTGGGATCAATAAGCTGCTAACAACCAAACGCGCAAGATGGGCTGAATGACCTCCTCTTGTTTGTAAACTTTCTTAAGTTCTTAAATAAAGCTTGGAGATTGCAGCAGGATTGTGCAGAGCAGTAACCGCGGAGTGAGTTTTTAAAAACAGCGAGTGGAGTACGAGCAAACCCAGCGATCAGTGAGTACAACGTATTATCACAACTGAGCTGTGTGCAAGATTGTGGTGGAAGTTTAAGAGCAATGTAGTGTGTGGACCCCTTGCCGGAGATTCGATTTGTTGTATATTTAGCACTGTGTTAAACTTACCTGTGTGGAAGCAACGCTCACTCCTCTAGCCTGTATGATCTTGCTTCAAAATGCAGACGGACTGGTTTAAATAACTGCAAGGCATTTTTAAGACCAACGTGAAAGAGCACTCTGTGGATTTGCCTGTGCGTGGATTACAAACAGCAGTATTAGTTACCTAGAGACCTATCTGCTTACTTTTGAACTGTGTGCTCAAGCACTGATAAAGGAAACACATGACACAGACTGTGTAATTTCATTTTTAGTCGTGGTGTATAACGCCAGCATGGATACTGCTGGTCCAGCTAGTGTCCATTCCTTCTTCCACCAGCAGAGGTCTCCTGCTAACCTTGAAAGAAAAAGAAACAGATGCTTCATTTATTTGAAATACAGGACTGTGTAACTATCATTACAACCTCTATGTACCTGATGTCCTTGTGCGGGCCAGACTGGACACCTTTCCTCTTGTGTGGAGGGAAGTGAAACCTGGAGAACGTACTTGAAACACCTGGAAGGGAACAAAGTAACAGTTACAGCCCAGTCCTGGGTTTGGATTATAAATGCACCTTTAAAACCTGTACTTACCTTTGTGGAGGTCTAGAAATAGACAGAGGAACAACCTGCATGTTCTAGTAGGCCAAGAGGGTATGTGCCACTATACAGTTGGATGCCCCCCGATAATTTATGCTAAATTCAGACTAAACAGAGGTTTTAATCCTGGGGCCTAAAAAACTCAGTGATAAATTGACATTTTCTGACATCAACGTTGCTGGACACACCGTTAGCCCAAAAGCATTATCACACAACTTGGGTGTGATTTTTGACCCTGATCTTTCATTTGACACACACATAAAAACACGTTAAAACATGGAAGAGCCCAGGTATACAGGCGATGTCACACTCCAGACGATTGTTCTAGTTTTCTCGACTCACTGCAAGCCCCCTGCACAATCCAGAAACAGGCACATTTAGAAGATCATCGATTCTCTCATTGTCTCTCATTCTCTCATTGTCTGCACCAACCAAAAACAATAAGTAAAAACGAAGTCAATATATATATATATATATATATATATATATATATATATATATATATATATATATATAATTTTATTTTAATTTATTTATTATTTATTTCTATAGTTATCTCATTTTAAATTTAATTCATTTTGGCACAAATTATCCTCCATACTCCCTGGACATGAACCATCTTGTGCAGGTAAGTGCTTTGAGCGTTTTTCCCTTTACAGGTTCAGTCTCATTAAAGTTCATCAGCTGTCCCTCCCAGTGAGAGATCACGCTGATACTTGTTGTGATAATAAAATGAAACTTTAACAGCAATATTGATGCTGTATAATATGCCTTTGGCAAGTTGCTAAATACAGTTTTTGTAATGCAATTTGTTTGCTTCTGCTTTCTTACTACGTTCCGAGGTCTACCCAGATAGCACCTATACAGGGGCGCCCCCAGAAATATTTCACATGGTACGCAAAACTGAATCACACCGACATCGCATAAAATACTGAACGGTAAAACAAATAGCATACTACAACAATAAAAAGTATACATAAATCTATTTGAAATATATACTTCAACCAGAGGGGAAACCACAAATCATACATTTCTAATTACTTTTACAATCACTAATGTAATTTTTACTCATCCCATTTAACTAAACATGCATGTTGTAGCAAAAAATTGTGCAATTATAATAATAACACTATGTAACACAATTTTTGTTCCTGGGTAGTAAGTGTTATTTTCTAATTGCTTATGCCTCAAAAGTATAGAAAATGGCTATTATTCCCCACAAACTTTGCTTTTGTGACCGGGACAGTGATATTTTGAAATTTACCTATTTCCAATGAGAAAACGGGCGAATTTGTGTCTTTTCATTCACATAAAGTCAGAAAAAAACAACATATGAATCCAAATTAACATGTATTTATACTAAAGTAATACAAAAATGACTACAAAAGATTTAGAAGTTGCTCCCACTTGACGTTGTTCCTCCCCACAGAAAACTCGGTCCGCTTGGAAGGGTCCACCATGCAGAAGTAGCAATTGCTTGAGTGGTCATTTTCTATACTTTTGAGGCATAAGCAATTAGGAAATAACACTTACTACCCAGGAACCAAAAAAAAAAAAATTGTTACACGGTGTAATAATAATAATAATAATAATAATAATAATAATATGTTTTTCATTGTAATATTAATAGAACTATAAATGTATTTTTACCTTGGTCAATCCTGAAAGAGCAGAGGAATTCTTCGAGTTCCCGTTGCATCAAAGTCCCGCAACACTTTCTCACTGTCGATCGCCACATCGTGGTGCATGTTCATCAGTGCTAGTCTGGTGAGTCGCGTCTCTGACATGGTGCTGCGCAGGTACGTTTTCAAGCGCCTCAAACAGCTGAAAAAAGCTCTGAAGTTGCTGCGCTCGTCGGTGTGACCCCTGATTGAAATCTACAATTGCTCTCAGAGCTGACTTACTGCGTTCTGGTGGGCTTTATTCAAAGATGAAATTATGGACTGTTGCTTGTTATCACAAACACGTAAACATTCAGCAGCACGTATTTGAGCACTCAGACGCGCTTGTGTTGTAAGATGCTTTGTAATGATTTTCTTTGTGTTGCTCCAGTCCCAAGAGGCTGTGATCGTAGTACCAGATGAAAATATGATAAGGCAACACAAAACACACCATCCTTTGCTTCACTGTACCACAATGTTGGATATAAGGCCTCGTCAAAGAATTCATCTGGGACTCGTCGTTTATTTTCAAAAATACAGCGGAATGGTGCTGTCCATCCCTTTTTTGGCTGAAACCGGTTTCGTAAAGCACTTAATTTTATTGCGTCGGGTGCCGTTTTAAGTGCATCTGCACTGACAAGGCCAATATCTTGTACATCTTCAACCTCAGATATACTACTAGTACTTGCACTGAATGCTGGTCCTGCCATCTTTTCAGTACTGAAAATCTCACTTCTGAAAGTCCCTGAAACAGACGGTTCGGTACTTGTTCTAATATTGTTATTTTGATCCGATTCACCCTTCCTGCTCTGATCATCAGAAGAAAGCACTTTTTTGAAGCAGGCATCAAATAAACTCACTTGCTTCCGTTTGCTCATATTGTACTATTTGAAAAGCTTAAAATAAAAAAGACCACTTCCCGCCGCGGACCATGCCAAATTAATAAACAATAATAAATAACTGTCTCTATATATTCTAAATAATCGTTCGTCACACTTCTCATCGATCAGCTTTCTTTTTTTAATCTCCTCTCCACACACCAACACTCCCCTTCCTCTCAACTCCGCCCCTGTCAGTATTCAACAAACCAGGTAAGGCATTAGCTGAACGCTTCATAAATACAATATCCGTCTGCGGATCGCACAAGATTACTTAAATATTAAGATCCAATGGTATGCACAGTGCGTAACGTGCGTACGGCTGCGGGCACCACTGCACCTATATGGCAGCCCTATGTAGGCCCTACATTGTACGGTTAAGTTGGCCCGACATCGGGTGCCAATATAGGGCCTACGTAATTCTGCCCAAACCTACAGTGGCTCTCAAAAGTATTCATCCCCCTTGGACTTTTCCACATTTTATTGTATTACAACATGGAATCAAAATGGATTTAATTAGGAGTTTTTGCCACTGATCAACACAAAAAAGTCCATAATGTCAAAGTGAAAAATAAAATCTACAAATTGTTCTAGATTATTACAAATACAAAACAGAAAATAATTGATTGCATAAGTATTTACCCCCTTGAGTCAATATTTGGTAGAGGCACCTTTGGCAGCAATTACAGCCATGAGTCTATTTGGATAAGTCTTTTCCAGCTTTACACATCTGGACACTCCAATTTTTGCCCATTCTTCTTTACAAAATTGCTTTGACTGGGCCACTCCAGGACATTGACCTTTTTGTTTTTAAGCCACTCCAGTGTGGCTTTGGCTGTATGTTTGGGGTCATTGTCCTGCTGGAAGATGAATCTTCTCCCAAGTCCCAGGTCTCTTGCAGACTTCAGCAGGTTTTCCTCCAGGATTTCTCTGTACTTTGCTGCATCCATTTTGCCTTCTATCTTCACGAGCTTTCCAGGTCCTGACGCAGAGAAGCATCCCCATAGCATGATGCTGTCACCACCATGCTTCACGGTAGGGATGGTGTTCTCAGGATGATGTGCAGTGTTAGGCTTGCGCCAGACATAGCGCTTAGCGTTGAAGCCCAAAAGCTCCATTTTGGTCTCATCAGACCATAGAATCTTCTTCCATTTGGTCTCAGAGTCTCCCACATGCCTTCTGGCAAACTCCACCCGAGATTTGATGTGAGTTTTTTTTCAACAATGGCTTTCTTTTTGCCACTCTCCCATAAATGCCAGTTTTGTGAAGCACCCGGGCTATTGTTGCTGTATGCACAGTGTCTCCTAGCTCAGCCATGGAAGACTGTAACTCCTTTAGAGTTGCCATAGGCCTCTTGGTGGCCTCCCTGACTAGTGCCCTTCTCGCCCGGATACTCAGTTTTTGAGGACGGCCTGTTCTAGACAGATTCACAGTTGTGCCATATTCTCTCCATTTCTTAATAATGGACTTTGCTGTGCTCCGGGGGATATTCAATGCCTTAGAAATGTTCTTATATCCTACACCTGATTGGTGCTTTTGAAGAACCTTATTCCGGATTTGCTTTGAATGTTCCTCCGCCTTCATGATGTAGTTTTTGTTAGGAAATGTACTAACCATCTGTGGGACCTCCCAGAGAGGTGTATTTAACCTGAAATCATGTGAAACACTTTAATTGCACACAGGTGGACTCCATTCAACTAATTATGTGACTTCTAAAGACAATTGGTTGCACAATAAAACACAATAAAATGTGGAAAAGTCCAAAGGGGTTGAATACTTTTGAGAGCCATTGTATGTAATTCTGCCCAAAGGGTCTATGTTTTTCCCATGCTACATAATGTGGGTGTAAGGCCGGGAGGGAGACTCCCTTTCTCTGAGGAATCCATCATATCCTACAGCATTACAAACTTAAATATCAGTGAATCCTTTTTACTACTAAATGTACTTCCGAATGTCCTTTTTCTTGTTAAAAGCACCTTGGGATGGCATGCCATGAAAGGTGCTTTATAAATAAAATTGGATTTGATAATTCCAGTGCAGTCATTCTTTTTTTTATTGTATCCTGCACTTGGTCTAAACTCTTATTTTTGTTTTCACTGTTACTTGTGTAGTCTCCTCCCAATTTGGGGGACTTGTAAATTGTTGTGTTATTATTTTGAAAACATTTTAATTATAACTGCATTTCATTTTATTTTGCTGTTGCTGAACTACAAAATGTTCATAGACTTTAATACAGCCTCGTTTTGAAAGAACTACAGTTCCCCTTGTGCTACTATGCTGAAATGCATGCTGAAAATAAAAGCAACGTAAAAAGGGAAGGAAAGTTAGAGAAGGGGAGTTGGCGACCTGTGAAGCTGTGTAGAGTACATTCTGTTAGCATTCCAGATTCAAGACCAACTCAATGACACAGCATAATTAAAGAAATAAATAAAAAGACGAAGAGCTAAAGGCTGCGATTTGGCTCGGTGGGAAACTGTCTTTAAATCTAAAACAGCGATTAATTCAGTTTGTACCCTCTGCTACTTGTATACCAAGACCAGACTCGCGCTGTGCTGCTGAAGCTACGCTGGAATCGGATCCACACAGACCAGACTTGCGCTGTGCTGCTGAAGCTACGCTGGAATCAGATCCACACAGACCAGACTCGCGCTGTGCTGCTGAAGCTATGCGGGAAACGGATCCACACAGACCAGACTCGCGCTGTGCTGCTGAAGCTACACGGGAATCGGATCCATACAGACCAGACTCACGCTGTGCTGCTGAGGCTACGTGGAAATCGGATCCACACAGACCAGACTTGTGTTGTGCGGCTGAAGCTACGCAGGAATCAGATCCACACAGACCAGACTCACGCTGTGCTGCTGAAGCTACACGGGAATCGGATCCATACAGACCAGACTCACGCTGTGCTGCTGAGGCTACGTGGAAATCGGATCCACACAGACCAGACTTGTGTTGTGCGGCTGAAGCTACGCAGGAATCAGATCCACACAGACCAGACTCGCGCTGTGCTGCTGAGGCTACGCTGGAATCGGATCCACACAGACCAGACTCGCGCTGTGCTGCTGAAGCTACGCAGGAATCGCATCCACACAGACCAGACTCGCGCTGTGCTGCTGAGGCTACACGGGAATCGGATCCACACAGACCAGACTCACGCTGTGCTGCTGAAGCGACGTGGGAATCGGATCCACACAGACCAGACTCGCGCTGTGATGCTGAAGCTACACGGGAATCAGATCCACACAGACCAGACTTGCGCTGTGCTGCTGAAGCTACGCTGGAATCAGATCCACACAGACCAGACTCGCGCTGTGCTGCTGAAGCTACGCTGGAATCGGATCCACACAGACCAGACTCGCGCTGTGCTGCTGAAGCTACGCTGGAATCAGATCCACACAGACCAGACTCGCGCTGTGCTGCTGAAGCTACGCTGGAATCGGATCCACACAGACCAGACTCGCGCTGTGCTGCTGAAGCTACGCTGGAATCAGATCCACACAGACCAGACTCGCGCTGTGCTGCTGAAGCTACGCTGGAATCGGATCCACACAGACCAGACTCACGCTGTGCTGCTGAAGCTACGCTGGAATCGGATCCACACAGACCAGACTAACGCTGTGCTGCTGAAGCTACGCAGGAATCGGATCCATACAGACCAGACTCGCGCTGTGCTGCTGAAGCTACGTGGGAATCAGATCCACACAGACCAGACTCGCGCTGTGCTGCTGAAGCTACGCTGGAATCGGATCCACACAGACCAGACTCGCGCTGTGATGCTGAAGCTGTGCGGGAAACGGATCCACACAGACCAGACTCGCGCTGTGCTGCTGAAGCTACACGGGAATCGGATCCATACAGACCAGACTCACGCTGTGCTGCTGAGGCTACGTGGAAATCGGTTCCACACAGACCAGACTCGTGCTGTGCTGCTGAAGCTACGCAGGAATCGGATCCACACAGACCAGAAATTTGCTCTACTGAATTTTCACCTAAAAATCCTGTTTTCCCGGTTCAAAGACTGTGAGTAAAAAGGACTAGTTTGTTTTTTCTTTCACTGCAGTCATTTCAATTAGTTCTATACAAAAATGTAATCAAATAAAATGCCCACGTGGTGAAGATTTGGGAATGTTCTTATGTTCTTACTGTATGACTTATTTACCAGCATGTAAACACAGCCAGTGTTATAAATTGAGTCTCATTAACATTTAATATACTGTTATCAGTTTGAGCAGTATGAATCCTCACAGAAACACATTTGCTGTGTCTCAAATATATGCAGAGCGAGTTTAAAGGTATGATATCTTGAGGAAATAACACACCCTGGCAAACTATTTTGTTTTGCAGAGTGTTGAACAGAATTCGGTCTCTTGTTCTTTATTGAGCAACATAGAAGCCGGAAATTACACAACATATACAAGTGAAAACATGCGCGTGTTGTGAAATTTCCCTGCCTCTATGTTTCCTAATAAGGAACAAATTAATTTTTTGGGTTAAAAAAAAGCTTAAAAGTAAACAAATTGTTGACCTTGCAAAACTACTTTGATGTAAAAACACATAAAAAAATAATACTAATAAAAATATAGCAATCTCGTTTTCTTAAATTGCCGTTATGCAAAATTTTGCAGAAAAATATAAGCGTAAACAAATACATTATCATATATATTTTTATTAATTACCTCAAACTGAATGCAGTAGGGATTCAAGGAAATACATGCACATGGATTAAGGAGTGGTTAGAAAACAGAAAGTACTGATTAGAGGAGAAACCTCAAAATGGAATGAGGTAACCAGTGGTGTACCACAGGGATCAGTATTAGGTCCTCTGCTATTCCTAATCTACATTAATGATTTAGATTCTGGTATAGTAAGCAAACTCGTCAAATTTGCAGACGACACAAAAATAGGAGGAGTGGCAAACACTGTTGCAGCAGCAAAGGTCATTCAAAATGATCTAGACAGCATTCAGAGCTGGGCAGACACATGGCAAATTACATTTAATAGAGAAATGTGTAACGTACTGCACGCAGGCATTAAAAATGTGCATTATAAATATCATATGGGAGAATTGAAGAAGGAATCTATGAAAAAACCTAGGAGTTTATGTTGACTCAGATATGTCTTCATCTAGACAATGTCTTCATCAAGCATTCAAAATCCTAAAAGGTATAGACAGTGTCGACCCAGGGGACTTTTTTGACCTAAAAAAGAAACAAGGACCAGGGGTCACAAATGGAGATTAAATAAAGGGGCATTCAGAACAGAAAATAGAAGGCACTTTTTGCACAGAGAATTGTGAGGGTCTGGAACCAACTCCCCAGTAATGTTGTTGAAGCTGACACCCTGGGATCCTTCAAGAAGCTGCTTGATGAGATTCTGGGATCAATAAGCTACTAACAACCAAACGAGCAAGATGGGATGAATGGCCTCCTCTCGTTTGTAAACTTTATGTTCTTATGTTCTTAATGTACAAAACTGGGACATTCAGTACAAAACTCAGACGATCGTCCATGTAAACAATGCAGTAGGAAAAGAGAACTCAATTTCCCAGAATCCCAGAGGAAATAAAAAGTCAGGTGACTTGGCAGCGGGAAGGATGGGGAATATAAGGAACCCGCTGTCCTTATAAAGGTACCAACAAATGTTCCTGTCAGGACATTGCATTCTGATTGGTTATCATTAGGGTTCTACCCAAATCGCGATTTCGCGGACATCGTGATATTGATGGGTTACCGCAAAATTCACCTCTTAGGGGCCAATGCATACAAACAAGTACGGAGAGGGAAAAAACATTGTTTAAATGAACTACTGCACAACGCAAGCGACTCAAACTACGTGTCTTCCTTCTGTAGACAGCCCTTTTATATTCCTTCACCGTCATGTGTGCATTCCACTTACGCAAAAAACAAACAAACAAAAAACGTCCACAAATAACATTTACACAAAAAAATTATCCAAAGCCGTTAACGTTCTTGTTTACTATTTAAATGAAAATGTTTTAATCAGCCTATCAGTGCGTCTTTACTGCTTTTATGTGATCTGTACTGTGCAGTAGGGGGTGGGACAAAGTATATTTTGGCTGATGACCATTGCAAGATATTTCCCAGAGAAACTGTACATGCAGACTGAGGTAATTGTTTTGCATATCTTAATGTGTCTTTGGAAAAAGTACGATCGATCGCTATTTAGCTTCAGAATCACACATTAAACAAAAGGCTACTACAGAGGATGCTAAACAGAACGTAAAATAAACAGCTTTCAGAAACCAAACTGGAAAGTCAGCGCAGACAAAAAGTATTCCTGTCTGCAAGTTAAATCAGTACTAAAACGATCCAGCACAGCCACCTCGATTCAACCTGCTGCTTACTTTTTCACAGTTGGAATTTTAGACCCGAATAGCCACGTTCGTTCTCTATGTTTTGACTCGGTACTAATAAAATAAAATATTGGATTGGACAAATAATATGACAACAAATGTGCTTCATACATTGCCTTTATTAAAGTATGCCAGATGCCCTTGTGTAACCGAGTTTTTGGGCTGTTTCTAATCGATTTCCACATCTGTATAACTTGGCAAAGCTTTGCCTTAACTTCCAACCAATTCAGTGGATGCAGAACGTGCAGTCTCAATATATGGGCAAGTCAACTACAGAGGGATGCTGCATGCTTGCCTTTAACAAGTGACAGCACTCTGTTTTATTAAGGAAGTAAGTACCACAATTTTTAGGCTTTATAGTGTTCTGAAATACTGTCTGCTTAGGTTTATTTAATGTTTAAACAGGTCCGCGAAATGTCCGCAAAATCCTAATTTTATTCCGCAACATACCCGTGAAAAATACGGAAATTTACCGCGATTTAAGTAGACACCATATTATTGTTAATAAAACAATTAATAATCCTCTCCCAACACCGAGACCCTAAACCTAAGGTTAGTATTCTATACAAAAGCCATTACACATCTAAAGTAGTTCGTGTTTGGCAGAGAATAATTTTTGTTACTTAAGAAAAAAAGTGAGCAGAGGTGCTGGCTTTCTCAGTTGCCCTTACAGGAACATTTCGTGGTACCTTTGTAAGCACTGCTAAGAAACCCACACAGTATACAAGTGTGGGTGTCGGGGCTGGTTGAGGACGGGGCAGACTCACCCGGAGGAACATTTAAATAAAGATTGGAGATTGCAGCAGGATTGTGCAGAGCAGTAACCGCGGAGTGAGTTTTTAAAAACAGCGAGTGGAGTACGAGCAAACCCAGCGATCAGTGAGTACAACGTATTACAATTGAGCTGTGTGCAAGATTGTGGTGGAAGTTTAAGAGTAATGTAGTGTGTGGACCTCTTGCCGGAGATTCGATTTGTTGTATATTTAGCACAGTGTTAAACTTACCTGTGTGGAAGCAACGCTCACTTCTCTAGCCTGCATGATCTTGCTTCAAATTGCCGACGGACTGGTTTAAATAACTGCAACTTGCAGTGCAGTTGCAGTGCAAGGCATTTTTAAGACCAACTGTAATTACAGCATGTGACAGAGATCGAATGAGTCTTAGTGTTAGATCTCCCTCTCGACCTGTGAGAGCACGGTATACGAGGAACAGAATACCCTTAATGAAATGGCACGACAATTTATTCCGTAGGGTAGATGGAAGTCGGTCAGTTCGGAAGGGGGCGGAGCCATGGCACCCGAGCTCAGTGACCCAGACGGTAAGCGGCGTGGCATCCGAGGACTGGAGGAGCGGATGCGCTCGTTAACCTCGGGGTCATGGGCAAGGGTATAAATAGGGGGCATGGCTTGAGTGATCTGTTCCTTTGCATATGGTTAAGTTAAATAACCGAGAAGGAGCCCGTACTGTGAGGAAACCGTGAGTGTTCTGTGTCTGTGTATTAACACTGTGTGTCTTGTGTGTTATTTGTCACAGAGGATTACTGAGCACGATCCGGAGCTGCAGCCGCAGGCCAGCGAAAAACCCGGACTTCACCACTCACCTTTCACTACCAACTGTCTTTGTGTTTGCACCTTTTAGCACTTGAATCACGCACTGTCTTTTGTGTTCGTGTTTAGTGTGGGTGTCGGAACGGGACTTTGGGGTTGCGGGTCAAACCCGCGGGATTATAAATTAGAAGTGATACACGCCGCTGTATCACTTCCAGCACTATTATCATTTACAGGTTTTGCCTTGAGGCTCTGGACATTTACAAAAATAAATAAACACCCTTGCACCTGTACCAACGTCTGTCTGTGTGATTCTTCTGCACTGCACTCACCTGCACGTCATTACCACTTTGCCACACAGCACCAGTAGGCAACGTGAAAGAGCACTGTGTGGATTTGCCTGTGCGTGGATTACAAACAGCAGTATTAGTTACCTAGAGACCTATCTGCTTACTTTTGAACTGTGTGCTCAAGCACTGATAAAGGAAACACATGACACAGACTGTGTAATTTCATTTTTAGTCGTGGTGTATAACGCCAGCATGGATACTGCTGGTCCAGCTAGTGTCCATTCCTTCTTCCACCAGCAGAGGTCTCCTGCTAACCTTGAAAGAAAAAGAAACAGACGCTTCATTTATTTGAAATACAGGACTGTGTAACTATCATTACGACCTCTATGTACCTGATGTCCTTGTGTGGGCCAGACTGGACACCTTTCCTCTTGTGTGGAGGGAAGTAAAACCTGGAGAACGTACCTGAAACACCTGGAAGGGAACAAAGTAACAGTTACAGCCCAGTCCTGGGTTTGGATTATAAATGCACCTTTAAAACCTGTACTTACCTTTGTGGAGGTCACTTTTGAAAGGGTGTGGCAGGAACCTGTACCAACCAGGAAGATCTGAGACTGGAACTATTTTTGTTTAGTTCTCCAGTAGGGTGGTTTTTGTACTGCAGTAATTTTACTACACACTGCAGTATTTTATTTTATTTTTACTACACACTGCAGTCATTTTTATTTGCACAGGGCTTAGCCTCTGCAAGGATAGACAGGGATCAAGAAGTGAGCGAGGGCCCAAGTGGGCAGGTGTTATTTTGGTTTTTGTTTATTTTTATTGCTACAAATACACTGTGTGTTGCCGTGAAAAATAAAAGCCTGCCCAGGTTAAACCCACACCTCTGTGTCAGTGTCGCCTCTTATACTGCCAGTTAGGCTTCCACACCAAACAACCTTTTACAATATATATATATGTGTGTGTAGAGAGAGAGAGATAGATATAAATCATTTTGTTATATATTTGCCAACACTTATTAAAAAACATTACCCATTTTTCTCATATACTCCATTCCTCTAGTAAATCCATTAGATGTTTGTTGCCTAAAGCTGTCACACAAAAGATTCTTCAGAGAGGTGACTAGGGTGCTGATGGTAACTGACAGTGACCCTGAGTCACACTCCAAGATTCCATCTGACTCTGGTAGTGATTTTTACCCCACTGATAGTCCCAGTGATGACACTATTGTTACTCAGGAAGAGGATTCTCCATCTGCTATGGAAGAGCCTGTTGAAGGTCTAGAAATAGAGACCGAGGAACAACCTGCATGTTCTAGTATGCCAAGTGGGTATGTGCCACTATACAGTTGGATCCCCCCAAATAATTTATGCTAAATTCAGACTAAACAGAGGTTTTAATCCTGGGGCCTAAAAAACTCAGTGATAAATTGACATTTTCTGACATCAACGTTGCTGGACACACCGTTAGCCCAAAAGCATCATCGTGCAACTTGGGTGTGATTTTTGAACCTGATCTTTCATTTGACGCACACATAAAAACACGTTAAAACATGGAAGAGCCCAGG
>NW_026708457.1:0-54608 GCF_902713425.1 Acipenser ruthenus | reverse complement strand
TTCCAATAATTAAGTACAGAGGGAACTCTATTGGGCTACTATAAGTAAACTTCACAAATCCTTTAGTTCCTGGACACTTGGTCCCAGGTAATAAATCACTTGTCAGAGAAGCTTATGAAACATTAACACCATTTTAAGATACACAGTGCACTATGGAACAATTGACTACAGTAAACATACACAATGACATGGCCAATAGAAAATAAAAACATCTGAATATTTTTCAAAATGCTTGAATGTTGCAGTGGAATTATACACTGACCTGATGTTTAGTATTTAGTCTCCAGGGTATTGGTTAACATCCACCCATATTGTAAGTGAGTGAAAAAGCATTGCAAATTGTGTATACCACGTTACAGTAAATTAGTTCTGACAGTCCCCTATATACTGTACAGTAACATTAACTAATTACACAAGCATAATTTGTCCCCAGAAACAATCACTGTTTGCTGTAATATTTTTTTTGCCAGATGAGAAATTTAATCTGTATAATTATCCATCTGTTATAAACTCCTCAAATACTATTAAAAGATATCCATAACTGTGGTTCAATCTATGTTTTTTTTGGAGGGGGTGGGGGGTGTAAGCAGCTTGAAGGATTTTATTGAAAAGCACTTTTTTTTTATTGTAAAGATTAAACAACAACCTTAAAGATACCATGATCTATCCTGTTCCCACCACTTCTAGTAATTAATTATATGACCAAACAATCATTGCCCTCCCTGTTATCTTTAACATTGTAGTTGATGCTGGACAGTGATACTGTCAATACAATGACAGGACAGAGAACTCCAGTTTACAGAAAGCACGAACTGCTTCAGATTCTTTCTTTGTTTATGGAGCCAGCTCAATTTTAGGGAGGATGGATTTTGGTCAGACAGGTTTTTACATAGGGACTGACCAGGGCATTCCAACTAAAACTAATTAAGCCCATGCTCGACAAAATGTATTACTGAACAAATACTTACGTGTTTACTTTTTTTGCCAAAATATTCACAAAGGGACATTGAAAAAAGACTTTTAGCTGAAAGGGTTTTTGTCATTTAGTATGTCTAAGCTCAAACAGACACCAGTTTACAACATGGTTTATTCAGTTGAAAAAAAAAAAAAAAAAACAAACAAACAAAAAAAAAACAGTAGTCTCAGTTTTAACATGAGAAAAGTAATTCTGCTGATCAGGAGTCCAGCATACTGCACTATTAATAGCTTGTTCCAATTGTATTAATGTACAAATAAAACTTCTGATAATTTGATTGTGCTGTGCTTTTATTTATGGAGTGAATTAGTTCCTCTGAAAAATATACTATTATTATTATTTATTTCTTAGCAGACGCCCCTTATCCAGGGCGACTTACAATCGCAAGCAAATACAAATACATTCAAGTGTTACAATATAAGGTCATACAATAAGAAACAAGAAATACAATAATTCTCAAGTGTGGACAAACCACAATTCAATAATACAGCAGATAATAGTGAAAGTTACATCAGGATATGATTAAGTAGTGATTAGTTACATCAGGATATGATTAAGTACAAAATACTACAGATTAAAACACTTGGGAGATTACAATATTCTGAGGTACAGGATTAAATGCAGTAAAATAGGGGGGCAGATAAGAGCAAAATAAAGCATATTTAAATGAAGGGTGATAGTGTCCCCAGGATACAACAGAGGAGTTCTACAGGTTGCTGTTTGAAGAGGTGAGTCTTAAGGAGGCGCCGGAATGTGGTCAGGGGACTGGGCAGTCCCTGACATCTGTAGGAAGGGTCGTTCCACCACTGCGGAGCAAGGGTGGAGAAGGAGCGGGCTCGGGAGGCAGGGGAGCGTAGCGGAGGTAGAGCCAGTCTTCTAGTGCAGGCGGAGCGGAGAGGTCGAGTGGGGGGTGTAGGGAGAGATGAGGGTCTGGAGGTAGCTGGGTGCAGTCTGATCAAGGCATCTGTAGGCTAGTACAAGAGTCTTGAACTGGATGCGAGCGGTGATCGGGAGCCAGTGGAGCGAGCGGGAGTAGTGGAGTAGCGTGGGCGAAGCGAGGTAGAGAGAACACCAGGCGAGCAGCAGAGTTTCTGGATGAGCTGGAGCGGACGGGTGGCAGACGCAGGGAGGCCCAGCCAGGAGGGAGTTGCAGTAGTCTAGGCGGGAGGAGTACCAGGGCCTGGGACCAGGAGCTGGGTAGCATAGTTGGTGAGGAAGGGGTCGGATTCTTCGGATGTTGCTCAGGAAGAATCTGCAAGTGCGTGCCAGAGTGGAGATGTGCTGGGAATAAGAGAGGCAGGGGTCCAGGGTGACTCCAAGGTTTTTTAGCTGAGGAAGAGGGGGAGAGTGTGGTAGATTCCAGAGGAACCAGAGATAGAGAGATCAGAGGAGGGGGAGGAGGAGGGAAAGAAAAGGAGGTCAGATTTAGAGAGGTTGAGTTTGAGGTGATGCGAGTGCATCCAGGAGGAAATAGCAGGGACAGACAGGTAGAGATACGGGAGGAGATGGTGGAGTCAGAGGTGGGGAAGGAGAGGAAAAATCTGAGCATCATCAGCATAGAAAATGGTATGAGAAAACCATAGGATGCGATGAGGGGGCCCAGGGAGCGGGTGTAGAGAGAGAACAGGAGAGGGACCCAAGGACTGACCCTTGGGGGGACTCCAGTCAAGAGAGGGTGAGGTGTGGAGGGTTGCTCCCACGCCAGGTTACCTGGTAAGTGCGGTTGGAGAGGTAGGAGGAGAACCAGGCCAGAGCAGTGCCAGAGATCCCCCAGGTCAGCAAGAGATGATAGTAGAATAGAGTGATCAACAGTGTCAAAGGCAGCAGAGAGGTCGAGGAGAATTAGGACAGAGGAGAGAGAGGCAGCTCGGGCACACTTAAGTGAGGTTGGTGACAGAGAGAAGGGCGGTTTCAGTGGAGTGAGCAGAGCGGAAGCCAGATTGGAGAGGGTCAAGCAGAGAGTGGTTGGACAGGAAAGCAGAGAGCTGGCGGTGTACAGTCCGCTCGAGGGTTTTTGGAGAGGAAGGGTAGGAGGGAGACAGGACGGTAGCTCTGGAGGGAGGTGGGGTCGAGGGTAGGTTTTTTTGAGGAGGGGAGTGATAGAGGCTTTTTTGAAGGCAGAGGGGAAGATGCCAGAAAGTAGAGAGGTGTTGAGGAGGGAGGAGATGAAGGGGAGTAGAGCAGGAGCAGCAGCTTGAAAGAGGTGAGTGGGGAGGGGGTCCCAAGGCCACACGTGGTGGGTTTGTGGACCCTGGAGCAGGGAGGAGAGGGTCAGAGGTCTGAGAGGGGCAAGAAGGTGGGAGAGGGAGGGCGAGTTAGTAGGGGATGTAGTGGGTGTAGGGGTTGGAGCAGGAGGGGGTGCGGGGGAGGGAGAGGTGTTAAAGAGTTTGCGGATATCTGAGATTTTAGAAGAGAAGAAGGAGGCAAAGTCCGTCAGGGGAGATAGAGGAGGGAGGAGGAGGGGGGGGGAGGGTTTAGGGAGGGAGGAGAAGGGTAGAGAATAGTTTACGTGGGTTGTTAGTGGAGGCTTGGATTACAGATTGGAAATAAGCACATTTAGCAGAGGAGAGAGTAGAGGAGAAGGAGGAGAGAAGAGTGCGGTAAAGGTCTAGGGCAGCAGGGAGTTTTGGGTTCTCTTTCCATTTCTTTTCAGCAGATCGCAGTGTGATTCTTGCCGAGCGGAGCACAGAGGAGAGCCAGGGGATGGGGAGGGGAGGGGCGAGCGGGTCGGGAGGTGAGGGGGACAGAGGGAGTCGAGGGAGGAGGTGAGTGAGGAGAAGAGGGTGGAGGTAGCAGAGTCCTACGGAGAGTTGTGAAAAAGGAGTCGATAGGAGGGAGGTGAGAGAGAGCAGTGGAGGCAAGGACAGAGGGGGAGAGAGAGCGGAGGTTACGGCGAGAGGTGGACAGTGGGGGTAGGAGGAGCAGGGAGAGGGGGGAGAGACAGAGAAAAAAGAGATGAAATAGTGATCAGAGAGGTCCAGGGGGGTGGACAGAGAGGTTGGAGGGGCAGCAGGCCCTGGAGAAGGTGAGGGTCCCAGTTTGACGGCCAGCTTTGTGGGTAGGAGGGGACGGAGAGAGACAGAAGTCGAAGGAGTGAAGGAGAGGGAGGAAT
Organism: Acipenser ruthenus; assembly: GCF_902713425.1. Taxonomy (NCBI): domain Eukaryota; kingdom Metazoa; phylum Chordata; class Actinopteri; order Acipenseriformes; family Acipenseridae; genus Acipenser; species Acipenser ruthenus. The sequence goes on along the minus strand of NW_026708457.1, from coordinate 50,520 downwards.
CCAGCAGAGTGGCTGGATTCCCTCTGTGGACTATAAATCACAATGTTCTGTTCCCAAACTCTGTCAATTTCAGATCGAAGGTTTCACGCAGGCCTTACTACATTTCCCTATTCTCTCCATTACCGTAAGTGCACTATCAACCTGCAGATTAGATGAAACAAATTGTTCTGCTTGTTCACTCATGCATCAGAGGGAATTTTGGTACAAAAGTAGTATATTTTTATGTATTGAAACTGACAATTTACAAAATAAAAACACTAACTTCATTACAGAAAAGACAGTTTTTGCTGCTTCTAGTACATTTTGAAAAATTAATTTTCCATGCATAAGATATTAAACATCTTGATACACACCATTTTAAGAACATAAGAAAGTTTACAAACGAGAGGAGGCCATTCAGCCCATCTTGCTCGTTTGGTTGTTAGTAGCTTATTGATCCCAGAATCTCATCAAGCAGTTTCTTGAAGGATCCCAGGGTGTCAGCTTCAACAACATTACTGGGGAGTTTGGTTTCCAGACCCCTCGCAATTCTCTGTGTAAAAAAAGTGCCTCCTATTTTCTGTTCTGAATGCCCCTTTATCTAATCTCCATTTGTGACCCCCTGGTCCCTTGCTTCTTTTTTTCAAGTCAAAAAAAGTCCCCTGGGTTGACACTGTCCAATACCTTTTAGAATTGTGAATGCTTGAATCAGATTGCCGCGTAGTCCTTCTTTGTTCAAGACTGAATAGATTCAATTATTTTAGCCTGTCTGCATACGGACATGCCTTTTTAAAACCCGGGATAATTCTGGTCGCTCTTCTTTGCACTCTTTCTACAGCAGCAATATCCATTTTGTAAACAAGGTGAACCAGAAACTGAACAATATTCTAGGTGAGGTCTTACTAATGCATTGTAAAGTTTTTAACATTTAAATTCAACACTTTTCACAATATATCCGAGCATCTTGTTGGCCTTTTTTATAGCTTCCCCATATTGTCTAGATGAAGACATTTCTGAGTCAACATGAACTCCTAGGTCTCTTTCATAGATTCCTTCTTCAATTTCAGTATCTCCTATGATATTTATAATGCACATTTTTATTGCCCATATTGTCTAGATGAAGACATTTCTGAGTCAACATGAACTCCTAGGTCTTTTTCATAGATTCCTTCTTCAATTTCAGTATCTCCTATATGATATTTATAATGCACATTTTTATTGCCTGCGTGCAGTACCTTACACTTTTCTCTATTAAATGTCATTTGCCATGTGTCTGCCCAGTTCTGAATGTTGTCTAGATCATTTTGAATGACCTTTGCTGCTGCAACAGTGTTTGCCACTCCTCCTATTTTTGTGTCGTCTGCAAATTTAACAAGTTTGCTTACTATACCAGAATCTAAATCATTAATGTAGATTAGGAATAGCAGAGAACCTAATACTGATCCCTGTGGTACACCACTAGTTACCTCGCTCCATTTTCAGGTTTCTCCTCTTATCAGTACTGTTTTCTACATGTTAACCATTCCCTAATCCATGTGCATACATTTCCTTGAATCCCTACTGCTTTCAGTTTGAGAATTAATCTTTTATGCGGGACTTTGTCAAAAGCTTTCTGGAAATCTAAATAAACCATGTCATATGCTTTGCAATTATCCATTGTTGATGTTGCATCCTCAAAAAAATGAAGCAGGTTAGTCAGACACGATCTCCCTTTCCTAAAACCATGCTGAATGTCTCCCAGGATACTGTTATTATAAAGGTAATTTTCCATTTTGAATCTTATTATAGTTTCCATAAGTTTATTTATAATAGAAGTCAGGCTTTTTGCCACACAGTTCAGTACACCATAGTACAAGACAGCACTATATATAAAATCAACAACATTACTGGGGAGATGTTTCCAGACCCTCACAATTCTCTGTGTAAAAAGTGCCTCCTATTTTCTGATCTGAATGCCCCTTTATCTAATCTCCATTTGTGACCCCTGGTCCTTGTTTCTTTTTTCAGGTCAAAAAAGTCCCCTGGGTCGACATTGTCTATACCTTTTAGGATTTTGAATGTTTGAATCAGATCGCCACGTAGTCTTCTTTGTTCAAGACTGAATAGATTCAGTTCTTTTAGCCTGTCTGCATACGACATGCCTTTTAAACCCGGGATAATTCTGGTTGCTCTTCTTTGCACTCTTTCTAGAGCAGCAATATCCTTTTTGTAACGAGGTGACCAGAAATGAACACAATATTCTAGGTGAGGTCTTACTAATGCATTGTAAAGTTTTAACATTACTTCCCTTGATTTAAATTCAACACTTCTCACAATATGTTATTGCGTCGGCTCACGAACGGCCATCAAGCATTTTGTCTCACTCAAGCTGGGTAAAAGCGTGTCTGACCCAGGTATGTGGTTTCACACTACGTGGGATTGTGACCGGTTAGCCAGGACCTAGGTAGGAGTGCCAGTGTGAAAGGGGCTATAGTATATACCTATTGTATGTTGCTTGTTCCAAGAACTCCCTTTAAATTAATATCTCCACTGTGTCACATGATTATCCAACCAGCTTTAACCCTCACCACCCCCCACAGGGTCCCAACCCGACTATATACTATGTCGCCTTACGCTTCAGCCCCCCTCCCCAAATGTAAAAGTCAAACTACGCCCATGGCAATGAGCAAAAATCTGTGACTCATATGAAGATGTTGATATTTAAGAATGTCTTGTTTGTTTATAAAAGCATTGTTCTTTTATAACCAAGAAATCAAAGCACAATGCGGCAGCAGAAAAAGGACAGAAGAATAAGGACACTGGCTAATTTGTGGCTGTTTTCTACTAGCAGGCGAGTACTGTACAATTTATGGACGGAGCTGTAATGTTGTTTTTTAAAATGTGTATTTCATGGGCATTGAACTGGGATTTTAACACTACATTATCCAGCACACTATGCCTCACGCTACCGCCAGATGGTTATTGCCACACGTGACCTACAGTGTGGCTACTTTTTTTGCTCACCCGGTAAGTGGCTGAAGAAAAAGGACAGAGGAATAGACACTGTTTTGTAAGCAATCTCTACTTCAATTAGATTAACTTTATAATTCATGTGGCAGAGTTGATCTAGAGTGTCCCTTTTTGACAGATCATTGTCACATGTACATGAAATTAGCTGCCTCTCACTTATGAACCGGAGGCTTTTTCATTGATACTGTTTTGTGTTTAAGGGTTTCTAAGGCTTGGTAAAAAGGACTAGCATTAGCTATAGTTTTCTGCTCTCAGTTTTCTGTTAATTTAGCTGTTCCAAGGGTTCAAACACATATGGGAGAATTATCTTTTGCAAATCAACTCCAGAAGACATGGAACTGTTTCCATCATACTATAAAGTATGATAATATATCTTTCTCTGGTTTTAAAGATTGTATTTGGGAATTGATTAGAACCTCCTGCAATGTTTCTCCTTCAGTCCACATTAACAAATTGATATATCTTATTTATTCTGTTCTTTGATCTCTGTATGCTGCTGATTAAGCTTGAACCACACGTTTTTATTGTGTTGGTCATAATTTGCAATTATCCAGCGGTGTGTAATTTTTGAGAAACTTCTTTTCCAAGGGTCAAAATGCTAGAAAACTCTACTTGACCCCTCCCCATCGCACAAAAAAGAAGAATATAACGTGTAGGATTTTTTATTTTATTTAACAGTGAACACAATCAATCGGTGATTAACAGGAGCGGATCTAGCCTTGTAGCTTGACTGGTTCACTAAATTCTTCAAGATACACAGAAGGTTCCCTGTGACCCTACCTCACATCAACAAATATATAACATACTTCAATGAAATGTTCCTTTCAGTGCAGTTTGGAACACATGTGCTAATACATTTAAGTAACATACTAAAAGTAAAACTATAATAACCAATACTTGGAGTTATTCAAATATAAAAATAGCTTCTGCCTGTTTTTTTCCCGCTCTTTCTCTATAAGCGGAATCCAACTCCTGATGTACAGGTGTTTTAATTTGTTGCATCACAGACACAAAACCATTGCCAACTATTACTGCTGCTTTGTGAAATTCTGATTTTTCTTGACGTTTTTTCAGTTGTGTAACTGCTGAACCCCAGATTTTAAAGGACTTGTGTGTAACCTGCCAAGTTTCTCTGCATTATTTTTTACAATTTTTCTACCAAAAAGCACACAATATTTCAGTAGGCTCCATCAAATTCTGCAAAGACAAAATATGTTTTTTATTTTGTTATTTCTATTATATACTTTTTTTAAAACAGTGTATAACATATTACAGCTATTTTTCCTAATCTAACATCTTGTCCCATGATGATTAAGTGGAACACTGCTGCAGCAGGGTGATCCTGGTTTCCCAAAAAAAATATTTTGGGAGGGCAACATTCTTTCTTGCCTACTCTCACTGAAAAATAAATCCATACATAAATTAATAGATAAAACACTGCCATGAGATTTACAGTTTGGATTTTGTTTTAAAATAATAAAATATTGTACAATCTCATGTATAAGCATTTAATTTCTATCATTATACACATATTTGTCAATCTTCACGTTGTAATAAATTTACAAATCGATGGATTGTGTATCCAATAAATAACTAATGCCATCTCTGTTCAAATCTAGTAAGAAAAAAAAAGTTTTTGCCAGGGAAAGTTTGACTTCAAATGCTTCTTAACAGTAAACGTCACTTTTTTTTAAAACATCCCAACAAATACACGCTTGACCACAAAGTAGACTCAGAAATAAATGTATAAATTACACAACACCATTTTTTCTAATCCGCTAATTCCTACTATTGTGGGTGTTTTTTTGTTTTTGGTTTTTTTTTGTAACTTTACTAGATTGCTGTATTTAAATGTCAGGTTCATATATTAAGAACGTAGTATCACTTATTTGCTAATTTAAATAATACCTTAAGTTTAAAAGATTAGTCTGTGCATTGCCAGAGGCTCTCAGGCAGCCATTACAGGGTTTCTTTGTAACCAACAGATAAGCTTGTTCCACAGCTAGCCAATCAGAAGTGACAGGGGTGGGACGTCAACACTTCTTAAAATGTTTGCGTGTAGGTGCTAGACTTCCGCAATTCAGTTTTCAGAAACTTGTGTGGCTCTCTAGAAATATACAAGAGAACGAACAGAGGAAAAATAAATAAATAAAAACTATTTGTTCAACGGGCAAAGTATAACGGCAAAACTTGTTGTGACGGGCGTCGGGTGATACGAATTGCACACCCCATTTATTATATTATTAGTTTCCAGGACCCCCTTGAAATCAGTCCTCAAATGGGTAAATCTCCTGGTTAAATAAATAAATAAATAAATAAATAAATATATAAAATGTACTTAATGTATTACTAGTTTGACATCCAAAGCATCCATGTAAAGTGGTTAAATGCAACAAAACCTGCCTGGGGTAAAATGATATCCTGTCATAAAATGATTGCAAGTGTTAATTAAAAAGCAGATATTAACAGCCAGGTTGCTGTAATTGATTCCAGAAAAATAATTGTGCTGTAACCAACCATACACTACATACAGTATGTTACAGTTTTGAACTCCATTCAGCTGAAACAGAAGACCATACCCTTCTTACAGTTTGTGTTTCTTTAATGCAGCAATTCTGGGTTATCGGAAAAACAATCTCAAGTGCAGATCTGGTTTCCCTCATTTCTGACAAACTGTATGTCACATTAACTACCTCCAGGAAGTTATTCTAAACACAAAATAAACTGTTTATGCCTCTACACAGATAGATAGCATGACAGAGTATTACTGTACTTACACACAAATGACATGCATTAATTTGATACAGAGCATGTGTTTATTTTACAGAGTGTCATGTACTGTATTTTGTAGCTCTCGTTGCTTTCAGATGGTGAGAATTTGTTACTGGCTATTTTGCCTCGGCATATTATATTTATACAAAAGGAAAAAATCTAATAAGCACACAAGCATTCACAGACAGAATGACTTAACAAAAGAACTACTACAATTGGTTTTCAACATTTTCAGATCCTGGGGAACTTGCCTAAATAACAAAAAAAAATAGAATCATAACATTTCAGTTTAACAATACACTGTGCTGTCTTTGAAAAGACAAACAGGATGCACTGTAACTGACACTGAGTGCACTGTGACTGACATAAGTACGCAGGTGTTGACACAGCTGAAAAACTGTGCACTAGGTGTAAAGTCTGAAAGGCATCTTCATAAAGTACCTGTGTCAAATTGACAGTCTTTATTTTACATAGACATTGTTTAAAGGAGGAGGAGGCTGAAACTTGGCCGCAGGTGGATCTTCCAGCAAGACAATGACCGCAAGCACACATCAAAATCCACAAAGAAATGGTTCAACATTTTGCAATGGCCATCTGTGTCTCCGGACTTGAACCCCCATTGAAAACCTGTGGTTTCAATTGAAGAGGGCAGTCCATAAGCGCAGACCGAAGGATATCAAGGATCTGGAAAGATTCTGTATGGAGGAATAGTCTAAGATCCCTCCCAATGTGTTCTCCAATCTCATTAAACATTACAGAAAAAACATTATCCTTGCAAGGGGAGGGTGCACAAAGTACTGAAAACAAGGGTGCCAATAATTGTGACACTTCTTTTTTTTTTTTTGGGAATTAAATTTATAATTTGAGAAATGTGTAATTTTGGTTGATTCCACTGAATCAGTACTGCGTATCTTTATCAAGGGTGCCAATAATTTTGGAGGTGATTATATTATATTATATTTATATATATATATATATATATATATATATATATATATATAATGGTTTGGATAAATTAAGTGCTGTGATTGGTTGAACAAGATCACGACCGTGCGGTAAGACATGACATCATAGACCAACTTACTTACCTGATCCATTAATATTGCTACGCCTTAATAGTAACAAGTATCTAAACAGTTTTTCTGTAGGTAAAAATGTCAACATACAACTGAAACAGCATTTAAATCACGCAACAATCTTTTTTTTCATCTCTGTCACTAAGAATTACAGAAAAACTGGCAAATAAACTGTGGTATTTATTTAGAGAACAAAACAAAGAAAACTGAGGCAAGGAGTAGCAGTAACACTATTCAAAAGCCATCTGAGAAATCACCACGCTAGTCTCACTCAGCATGTAATATACTGTTTATGCAGCAGTGGCATCTACTTATTAAAAAAAACATCGCCTTATAAAACTGACTAGCGAGTATGCAATGTTTAAACTCGACACAACAGATAAATCTCACCACTAGCCTCCGATTTCAGAAACATATTTAAAACAAAATTAAAATCTCTCCTGCTCTCTGCTGACACAACCGGTGGGCTTTTAAACAAGGTCAGGTTCAGCAATGAATTACTGTGCTCGCTGCGGACGGGAAGGACTGCGGCACTGCGCAAACTGACACGGAAGTCGTTTAGTCCACATATCACCTAATGCTGGTTTACAATCTAGGGAAAATATTTGTTACAATCAAACAGTCTTCAGGAACTATTTTCTCAGTGGAAGGATACATAATATATTTCTTATTTTTTTTCCTTTAAAAAGCTAGTTTGTGTAATTATATTAAAAAAAAAAAAAAGTAGCCATTTTATATGCAAAATAACCCACTCCAGGGTGTGTGGTCTCGTGCCTCACAACCCACCCAGGGCGTGCGGTAAGAATTGTATTATCGCACACCCTGTCGTGAGTTATTCTTACTTAATAATATATATATTAAGTCACATATGAACAGCTAGTTGAATCTACGCCAGTGAGAGGCATGCGTAAAATAACAGGCACAAACCGAAGCCGTAAATCAGGAAAAAATTATAATACATCAAGGATATGCATGAAACTTTTATATTATAATGAGATTCATAAATTTGCATATGAAAGTAGTTTGAAAAGAACAGCTGTAACTAAACTACCGCAGCAGGGATGAAACTAAGTTACGGGAATGAAAATGACTTTAATATATCACGGGTAGGTAATCAAAGTCACAGAAACCTACGAAAAGTCAAGATAAGAAAAAACAATGATACATCGAGCCCCATGGTCTATAACCATTTTCCTGAACAAGAAAAATTGTATTTTTGTTTTTGATTTACACCTACAGTACAGTAGTTGAATAGTATAGAAACTATGAATGATGATAAAGCACTATTTATAATACTGTACTTAACTTATATACATACCATAAAAAACAGATTTCTCCATTTAAAACTAGTACATGTATTCTGCATAGCAAGCTAACTTATTAATTACCTGTTCAGTGGGGAGTAAGATAAGGGATCTGTGACAGAACAGTTATGATTGTAAAATGTACAAAACACAAATTTACCCATCTTTAAGCAATAGCTGATTAACTGCACCTCTTTCATTAGTTTGCTTTACACATTCCATTTTTTCAATGTTAGTGAATGTTTGTATAATGGCCTACTTGTCATAAATGAGTAAAATGCATCATGACAGGGTCTCAATGAGAACAGAGCAGGAAAGTTGTGTGCATTGGGAAATGATTGAATTTGCTGTATTTGATGTGCTTGATCGGCTAAAATATTGTGTAATTGTGACTAATGGCTTCAGAACTTGTTTCTTCTAAAATGGATTCCCCTAATGCCCTTGCCTTCTATCACTAATGGCTGGACTGTAAATACCCATCTTAACAAATTGTACTAAAACATTTTAAACTGGCAGGCCAGCCCCAGGTTACCAGGAGCCTTCTATTCCATTATGGTGACTAATGATAACTCTTTATCATAGTATGTCTGTGTGTTAGTTACTGATAGTTCCATTGCTATAGGTGTCCTGTATTACTACATTCCATAATGTGTAAAAAACTGAGGAAATGTAAAGGATCGCCACTCAAGCATATTTGTATTTTTAAAATAAACAAGGAAAGAGGTTAGTCATTAGAAGTGATCATTCATAAATGTAAGATTTACCAAATACAGACATATCACAGAAAGGTGTTGGTGTTTATTTTATTTTTTATTTAGCCTTGTGGAGATTTTTGAAGGAAGTACAATGCACACCATGTACACAAAGGCTATAGTAACAAATTAAACAAAAGCCTACCTTCTGCTGAACTCTCCAACATTGTCTTGATATGTCAATTAACCTGACAATGGTTTTCTGAACTCATCCTCTTCAAATCAGGTTTCACAGTACTTCTACTTAACCCTCTATGAATCTACCTCAAGGGATCAAAATAAGCTTATTCACCTATTTAACTATCCTTGCAATCCTATGAATGTTAAGAAATACAAAGTAATTCAAAATTATTTATTTGACACCATATTAATTTGATATACTGCGATATACTGAACTGACTGTACTGCTATTATTTTGCAAATAGATGCAGGAACTAAAGCTTCCCAAGCCTGAGAATAATGCCATGCTTACAATAAAAGTACATTGCTGCTGCAGTGTCTGGTAAGGTGCACAAGATGGTGCTAATATTTCATTTTAGGTTTTGTATACTGTAAACATTATTGAGCTTTTTTAGCCAGAGAAAAAATATCAGCATTAACTAAATCCTAATATATACAGCTACATGAGTAATCAGAGCACTACAGCCCTGTACATAATTTTCTGTCAACGTTTCCATCAATGAAACAAAAAAAAAAAACCCTAACATTTAGTTAAGAGACATTCATACAATGTATGACTTAAGTCTTAAGGTAAACCCCCCAGTGGAAACAGGATAAAGTAACATCAATATACTGTTTAGTCTTACTTACACATAAAGCTCTCATTTTATAAATCCCTTCACTTTTCACACATATGAAAAGTTATAACTCTAACACATGTATATTAAGCATTTCTTGTTTAAGCGCACCATAAAACCATTCAGAACTCACAAGAGTTTTCAGTAAAGCAGACCTTGGTGGCTCCAGCCACATCTTACCTAATGCTAGAGCGAGTAATTTTATTAGCCCAAAACACTCCAAACATTGTTAAATAAAATATGTTTACAGGAAACTGGCAATTTATAATTGTTTATTTTTGTAGAATAACACAAAGTTTATTAAATGTAAAATGTAACTCTTGAACAGCTCCTGCAAGTAGACCAGACAATGATATTGTGTATTAGACAGTATTTTACAAATATGGTATTAAGATTTTTTGTTGAACTAAACATCCATACAGTGAGAAACCTTAGTAACAAGGGCGATTAATATAGATTCCTAAACAAGATCTCCAACAAATTAAATCAATAGAGACTTATATAACTGCACTGCACCACTAAAGTTGGTTAGCATGAAGTCTCCAATATTACAGAAGCTGCTAAAGTGATAAGCTTAGATTAGTCTTTCAAGTCTTCTTTTTTGTTTTGAAGAAACTGGCGGGTTTGATGTGGGAACGCTGCCAAGGGAATCAGTTTGCTTCAAAGCAGACATATCCTGTCAACAGTTATTTAATTACAACTCATCCTTTTAGCAACTTTACTTTCAGGGTGGCCACACAAACCTATGCAGTACTCAAAATATTTGACTTTGAAAGAAGCACCAGCAACTTGGGCAGGTTACGATTATATGAGAACTGAAAGCTGCAATAATTTGAATACATCTCTGCAGCAAATAATTGGATGAGGACAGATTATGTTAAAACCTTGAGGGTAGCTTTGACTGCCTTGAACTCCAGCATTACACCATGAATTCAAATCATTAAGTTAATATAAGAAAACAGTGTATTTTAGATTTAAACAATACAGCATTCAGTACAGTTCAGTTGGGTGGAATGGCAAGTATACTGATTAATAAGAGAAAAAGAAAATCTTCTACACTTTCCAAGGTTTGACTGTGGGGGTCAGAGCAGGGTCTTAAATACACCCAAATGTGGAGTTTTGGGATTCAGTCTTTTGCAACCTGGCACAGGCTTGCTGCTTTCAACCATCCTAAATATGTAAATCTAGAGAGCAACCTTTATCTAAATAACTATTTATATCAGGTAGATGCTTAACGTAATGCTAGATAATTACTAAGCCCATCATTACACAATAACATTTGTATAATACTTCAGTGGAATACAGCCTGGCATGCTAACATGCTCCATCCAAGACAATCAGAGAAGTTGATGGAAAACCTCTTGGTTTTACACCAATCAATTCCATACAACCTGCCAACTACAGTAGAATACACAGTTCTTCAGCACAATTACCTTAACCCTTTAAGGGCCGGGATTGTGTCAACACGATCATACTGAAGTGGGCTTCTAGGGCCTTGATCGTGTAAACAATGATAAAAAACACACTTCGTTTTAATGACTTACACTGTACTTTGCAGTACAGGCTTGAAACATATAATTGGATAGGGGAGGGATTAAATTTCACTTAGGAAAACGACACAAGGACAATCGCTTAAAGTTTGCAAAATTGCACTTGAATGATAGATATGAGTTCTGGTCAAAGGTTTTGTGGAGTGATGAAACAAAAATCGAGCTATTTGGTCACGCTGATAATCATTACATTTGCAGAAAGTCTGTTGACGCGTACAAAGAAAAGAACACCAAACCTACTGTTAAGCATGGAGGTGGTAATATCCTTCTATGGGTCTGTTTTTCCTCTAATGGCACATGGTAAAATGGATTCCATAGCACACCAAAATATATCTGCCAATCATCTGAAACCCTCTGCTGAAAAACTTGGCTTAAAGCGCAATTGGACATTCCAACACAACAACGATCCAAAGCATACATCAAAATCTACTTCTGAATGGTTAATAAAATAAATAAAATCAAGGTTTTGGAATGGCCTAGTCAAAACCCTGATCTAAATATGATTGAGAATCTTTGGTATGAGTTGAAGAAGGCTGTGCACCAAAGAAGTCCTCAGAATTTGAATGAACTGGAACAATTTTATGTTGAAGAATGAAAAAAAACACTAAAGAATCATGCCAAAAGCTCATTGACAAATATCCTAATTGTTTAAAAGAGGTTATTATTGCTAAAGGTGCCTTAACTAGCTATTAATTTAATTTTCCTTGTCAGGGTATGAATACTTCTGAATTAGCATTTTTGGAGTTTTGCAAAAAAACTTTTTTTGCATCCACAAATGCAAAACTTTTGATACAAAAGATTTTTCCTAGAATTATTAGTTTGAGAAATTTCTAGAAATTATAAATTTCCATTGGGGTATGTAAACTTTTGACAACAACTGTATGTATGTATATATATATATATATATATATATATATATATATATAGTCAAAGTCAGTTGCTACCATTTGATATCTTGTCTTTAAAAGGTAACCGCTAATGATGTATAACAGCACCTTTTACGTAATGTATATCCAGTGGCTAAGAAAGGACATTCTTGCAAATCAATGTTCTGTAGTGATAGAGGAATAAAAGACTATTTTACCATAATGACGCTTCCAGACAGCCGCAAGTCAGGTGGTTATGTGCAGTTAATGATCTGTGACATACCACACAAGCTGTCTTAAAAAGACGTATTATCCGCTACATGTGCAACAATATTTGCTTTATGGATGGCTTAATGAATGAAGACATTCAATGTTACTGTAAATGCAAAATCAAAGAAAACTTACAAGGAACATGTTTTTTTTTTAGTAACATGGCTGTGAACATTTTCCATTAATACTTAACCTTTTGGTGAAGCACATCAACCACATGAAGTATTCAAGTCAATGAATACCGGCCCTCCTACACTGGGGGACATAGTATTTTCTGTCATGATTACTCTGATCATTATCTAAATATTCTTTACATTTAGAATTTTTACAGTAATCTATTCACAACTTGCAATGTATCCTGTTTTCTCACTGTCTCTGTAACCTAAAGGTTACCAAAGGGGCAGAGCTTAAAATGTTCCTAATATTAATATTTTGTTGTCTTGGCAAGTCAGAAATTAAACTCTACTTGGAAAACAATACATGCAGCCTAAGCTGGTTATCAAATATAAGATAAACATGTAAAGCCTCCCTCCGAATGACTCACATCAAACCATAAGTCCTAAGAGGCAGACTGTATCTATTTTATTTATATGGGGGAGGCCTTTGAATCATACTTACCCATGACCAAAGCTCTCTTGTTTGAATTTTTATTTAAAAATGAGGCAATGCCAATAAGACAAAAGAATTATACGCAAGAGATACTCTTTCAGTATACAGCCTACTGCTTTTGCAATTAATTTGACATACAAGAAAAATGTATATGGATACTGTAAAAATTGATATGGTACATTTCATATGAAATACTGCTTTTAAAATTTGCAATAAAAAACTATGCTGTATATGACAATTCTACACAACGAGCTGTGGGTATCTCCCTGGGCAGTTCAGACACTGCTGACGTATACATCTCCTGTTTATAATAGTACCTCACTTACTAGACTCGGCTTTTGTCCACCATATGTCTATTGTAGCCTAACTATCCCCAAAGGTGCAATTAAAAGCCTTTAGTTTGTTATAAGAAGACCTAAGTATGAAGGCCAGAGCCAGAAACAACATTTTTCAACTAAACCAAAAACAGAAGCGCATTCAGCTTTAACCTGGGATTATTAGCACCTCTTTATTAAAAAATGTGCTGTCTACACTGAACAGACAGGATTTATGGCAGATTTACAAGGCTCTTTAAATATTCTGCTTTACTTTGCCAAGTAAGTAAACATTGAGAACAATGTTGGTGGCAAAATGCATCATGTGACTAATGTTTTTAAAAGCGATCCTTGTTAAGGGTCCAACATAGAGAGGGTATGTGTTGATCAATGCAGTAGAGACCATTGTAACCCTGAAGAAATAATACAAACAACAGTGTAAAGAAATATGAGAAAGGCACCAGCTTTACTATGTCACACTTCATTTAATTATTTTTTTTTTCTATTTCAACACTGCTGACTTGCACATGGGTTTGGGAAAGATAACTTTGCTCTAAACAGTAGATCACTTTCACCATCTTGTGAAGATAACTTCACTCAACACTGCAGACTGTCAAACATACATACATACATATACAGGCCTTGAATATACAGTATTCACACATGCTGTGGCTAATCTTGCCTACAAGTAACAGTGTTTTATATACTTCAGGTGCCAGAGAACTCTCAAGCACTCTATAATAATAATAATAATAATAATAATAATAATAATAATACATTTTATTTATAAAGCGTCTTTGGGATTGGAAAGGTGCTTTATAAATAAAATGTATTATTATTATTATTATTATTATTATTATTATTATTATTATTGAGTGCTGGACAGTTCACTGGGACCTGAAGTATATATATAAAAAACTGTTACTTGAATTATAATATATTTACAGTTTTGCATCATTAATTAAGTTGTTTTAAGATGTTTTTTTGTTTTGTTTTATTTTGCAGCTATTGGGTATTCTGACATACAGTAATAACAAAACAAAAAAAAAGTACCTTGCCAGCTAGCCTGTGCTGTGCTACTGAGGCATATGCACTGTAAGTGGTCTGACAGTGAGTGACACTAGTTTATGCACCTTTGACAAATGACATCTGAGGCTGGGATCAAATGAAAAGTGTCAGTATTAATAAAATGCAAATATCAAAATAAAATGTTGAGTTTAGGTATACATAAGTCTCATCAAATGCACAGAGATCAGGGTAAAATGTATGAAGTTGCATAACTTTGCGTACGGCATACATCGTTATAAATTCAGTTATGTGCTAATCCAATTTGAATTGGGAAGTCTGAGCTTTTCACTAGGTCAGGGTACAGTTACACTGCACTGATGAGGACCAAACAGGGCGAAACAGGTCTGCAGTTGCTGTACTCTGATTTTTAAAACGCTGTGAATGTAGAAGCCTTTTGGCGACATTCACGCGATTTGATTGGCTTTACCCATAATTCTATAGTTAATGCTTTCTCCCACCTTAACTCGAAAAAAAAAATTATATATATATATATATATATATATATATATACATATATATATATATATATATATATATATATATATATATATATATATATATATATATATATAGTAAGGAATGTGCTTTTGATAATTTTTTTATGAACGTCACATTCTGATGTATACCAACAGTAGTGGTTAGTATTAACATCACAAAGACTTAACTACAAAGTAAAACAAACCTAACAAAAAAAAAAAACACACACACACCAAAGTATATATTGAAACTCAATATTATAACAATTATAATTCGACCTGGATAAGGGTGTCTGCTAAGAAATTCATTATAATAATAATAATAAAAATAATAATAATAATAATAATAAAAAAAAAACATTTTAAAAAGTGTTTTGTGTGGTATTGAATATAGCCAGAATAAGCACATTGGTATAGGCAATCAAAAATGACTTTTAGCAAAACGCTTACATGTTGAAGTGTTTAGTGCAGTAGTCTATTCGTGTTAATCAGCTGTAAGACAATTAAAGCTTGTTGATGGGCACTCACTGTATGATATAAACACACTCAATAGGTCTGGAGTGGGGAATCCAATTCCCAGGATTTCGGAATTGATTTTATTTTTAAATCCCGGGATTCCATTTTTGTAATAATAATAATAAATAATAATAATAATAATATAGTGCTTCTGCTTTTATTAATAATTACTGATGTGGAGGCGTGGGGTAATGCACTCATATGACAAAAGAGTTCTTGAACGAATTAATTAATACTGAAAAAACACATACAGGCATTGCAAGTAAAGAGAATAGTCGTGTCGCTTCAGCTCCAGTGCAGAACAAGTGAGTGATTTCACTGTCTAAGTAGGGCGGCCCAGCTGCCTGCTCAACTCAATAATACTGTTATTTAAAAACGTAAACGTAGATAAAACACTGAACTGATGTTTACACAGTAAACTTACTTAGTAAATACTACACATTTTTAAAAGCAGCAACCTCATACAATGACAATCTGAGTTGTTTTTTTTAGCCTACCTATCTATTATATATATATATATATATATATATATATATATATATATATATATATATATATATATATATATATATATAAAATACATGAATACGAAAATATCTGTACCTCCATATAATAGTTGATCTCTGTTTATCACGGGATGGGATGGGACTGGATTATTTTTGACAGGACAGGACTGAAGTTTCATTCCCGTGTCACTCTCTATTGGAGACTGGTGACTATTTGAGAATCGGCATTTGTTATGTAAGATCACTAACATCTGCAAATACTTTGAAGCAATCATGAAAAAGCTGCCTGCACACAACCTTATAGAAACGACATAGGTAAATTACAACATTCCAGCAACGCCATTAAAAGGTTGTGTCAGTGGGTAATAACAGTTTGTATTGTAATAATAAGAAAAACAGTAAAATCCACTAAAGACAGCCCTGTAAATATTGGAACACAGGCGTGTATTAAGGTAGGCTTGCAGCACAATAAAAAAGTGTTTTTAAAATATAATAAAAGCAATAAGTATAATCTTTATTAACACATATTATATTTATTGTTCCCACTCAAACGTGTACATTGGTAAGCATGGACAATCGATGAGAAATTAACTAGCAACAAATCTTCATTGCAAAACCACCACATGAAATACTGTGTTAATACGAAAAATAAGTTCACACTGTTGGCCCACAACACACTCATGCATTACGTGTACCTTAAAATAAATTAAATTCAGTTTTCTTATCATTCATCCTGAGCCTCAGGGTCTCTTCATCGCTGTTGAAAAACAAATTGGTAAGCTCGCTATACAGCCATGTCTGTGTATTGGCTGGAACATTCAGTATGACGGGCATCGTATTATTATTCATAACCAGCGTTTAAAAGAGACCCAGCGTCTATTTACCATATTTCCCAGCAGCCCTCTGCACTTAGAGACCCGCTGAGTATTGGAGACTGGCGATTACTTGAAGTTTTACAATATATATATATATATATATATATATATATATATATATATATATATATATATATATATATATAAAGATATTTTAAACAAACAAATACATACAGTAAGGGACTGCACAAGCAGATTTTTTATTTCCTGGGGACGACAAGGCTTGAATTTATATTTTTAAAGACCCTCCAATATTGCACATTGCACATTGTAACTTATAGCTATTAATTAGGCCTAGCACGCTTTTCTTTCTTTCAGGAGGGCACTAAACTGAAAAAAGTACCCCCAAAGTATTCTACATTAAGTTACAAGTTTGTACCTACTCTGAAGGCAACTAAAATACTAACGTCTGTGTCTGCTATTCCCTTAAGATATCTAGACTAACTCCTTTTCATGGCCACTGAAAAATAAGTCTGTATGAAGGTTCAAGGATTTAAAAGGTGTCAGATCATAATTGATTGCTCCTTGTAGAGCAATTTGTGTGTTATTTTTCAAACTGTAGGAGTAAAACACACAAATGTTTCTCAGGTTTCTATCCTTGGAGTAATAGAGTATGTTCAGGAGCACTGAGTTTATAAACATGATTCTGTAGAGACTGCTGTTCGAAATCTACAAGAGTTCACTGTAAATTGCAAAGCTAATGCATCACTTTCAGAAGCAGGGGGCACAAATTAATACGTACATTAAAACATAACCTTTCAACTTCGCAAAGTAACGGAACAGAGTTTCCTGTGTAGAGATACCACTTCTGTAACAATCAATCGAGGCTAACAGAACATACAGTCAACATTTTTAATTAGAGTTGATGCACTCTTCTCCTTGCTTCCTCATTTGTCATGAAGAATGTTTAAAAATCAGAGTTATTAGTCTTTATTTGCAAATGGATCTGGTTAATATCTCTACCTTTCTGGAGCAGAAATCGTTCATCCATCAAATGAAGGAGCTACAGATAACCAGTGCCCCAGACTCCATGATCCATGACCATAAATCAAGATGTGTGTAGCTCCCATGCAACCTGGGTTAATTTCTATTTACAATAAATCTAGGGAGAATGTTGGTTTGACACATGAGTAGCCTGCTTATGAATCAGATTATGAGAAATATAAATGCACCGATAGTACTGAGCATCCTATATGAGGTGGGGGTTAAAAACCGAACAAATACAGGCTCAATTCATATAAAATAAAGCCTCTCTTTTTTATTGGATGTTAAAAGCTAAGTGTTATGCATCATATTGCAGATAGTAAATAACAATCAGAAATGTATTTTGCCCCCTTGTAGGTCCACAATATAAAAGTTTATATTCAGTTTCAGTTTAATTTGTCCATTTCAAGCGTGAAAAGTTACAATTATCTGAAAGAATGTCAAAAATAATAAAAAAATATATATATATATTATATATATATATTATATATATATATATATATATATATATATATATATATATATATATATAAACTTACTTTTATTTCCCACTAAGGAAATTACAGGCTGAGTTTCAGATTCTTCGTTAACCTTCTTTACCATGCAGTGCCAGTCTTCAAGATTCTCAAAGCTCTGATAGTTTGTGATGTCATATACCAGAAGCACACCCTAAAGTGGGATAAGGAACACAGTGACTTTAGGATTATTTTCTCACTGCTCCTTCATTAAACCCAATCACTGAGGATGGATTCGACCATTTATCAAGTGCCCCACTGCAGCACAAGTGTGATGTCATGCTTAATAATGAATAAAAACAGGAACAGAGCAACAACAAATCCACATTGTGACTGCTCTAGAAAACCCAGTTAATATATGTACAAGTCAGAAATAATTGCAGATCAGAGCTACTTTTCAAAAGGTTATAATTAGATTGTCAAAGTTGTTACTCTATTTTAAATCCAAATTACTACCTCGGATTCAAATGGGTTTTTAATAAAAATGCAGTGATATCTATTATTTGTCAATTTACACAAACTTCTACACATTATACTTATATTTTCCTTTTACTTTCTTTGTTATACCTATCTATTTAAAGGAAATATCCATTTTCGAATTAGAATTTGCAGAAAATTTGAGCATATAGACTTAGATACGTATTTCGGTTCACAGAGGCAAAGTATATTTGTAAACGTAGCCATTCTAATATGTGACCTGTCAGTACAAAATCAGACGCATTGCTCTAGATGCAATAATAATTTCTCTACACCACAAATATATAAATCTACTTTATCTTGTTTATAAAGATCACACTAAACTTATAAAGAAAAACACCAGAGGCGCTTTGAGTTTTCATAAGGGCTACGGTGGTAAAATAATAAAGAACGGTCTGCTGCAGTGTTTTGCATATCTCATACCCCTTCTCCACTGGCACATCTGACCCGTGAGGGCTCAGTACGGTACGGGTATGGGTGGTTCTCCACTGGCTATTTTTCAAGCCGAGCGAGAACCAAACCGTGAAACTCTGGCCTCACAAGACATCTGAATCTGGCTCGGAGCAAAGCCGGGCCAGGGGCGGAGTAAAGGATTTTCGTCATTATGTTGCATCAGTCAGTACAGTCCAGAAAGCCAAACAAGCAACATGGCAGGCAGCTAGTGTGATGAGAGAAAAGTACAGCCTTGGGACTTTGAGGAAGTGCAGGCTTTAGTTTCTCTGTGGGCAGATAGTAGTGTTCAGGAAGATCTGCAGTCGTGCGTCAGAAATGAGAACATTTTTCCACTGCTCGACTCTGCAGTGGAAAAACAACCCGGGCTCTCCTTACCGCACCGTGAGGGCTCAGTACGGCCCCGGCGCGGCTCGGTTGTACAGAGGAAAAGAGGCATCAGTGCATTTTTTTACAAACATACTTTTTGTGCAGCATCAGTTTTTCACATCTCTTTATTTTAAAGCCATGCCAAATTACTGTGTTTATAGTACCTGAGCTCCATAAATGTATTTATCCAGCATCTTTCCTCCTAATGTCTGGCCTCCAATATCCCACACTTGTAGTGCAACATTTGCATTTCCTGTAAAAAGAACTTCTGGTTACTAATACAATATGAAATACAACAATTGTGCTTTTATTACACAACATACAAAATTAGTCAATCAAGACCATACAAGCCAATGAGTTGGTGTCTGCAGTGTCAAAAAGGCCCGTATTGTAAGGTAGCATTTACAGTCATTTTAGTAAAAATGAGAGAACGACTGCTTAGCAGTCATGTTTAAGAAATGAAATTCCATTTTCTATTTGAATAGTGTTTCACAAAAGTTTCTTCAGCATACTATTTTTCTGTATTATGAAGAAGTACCAGTTAACCTTGATATGGTGTTTTTACTATATTGAAAAGAAGGTAAAGGACTCCATGTAAGATCTTAAAAGATTTTGTCCAGTAAGAAAGAACTGAATAAATATTTATTTTCCTTCAAAAATAAAGGGACTACACAGTAAGCAGTTTATCTGCTGTGTGGAGGCTGTTTGGTCCAGTGGTTAAAGAAAAGGACTTGTAACCAGGAGGTCCCCGGTTCAAATCCCCGTTTAGCCACTGACTCATTGTGTGACCCTGCGCAAGTCACTTAACCTCCTTGTGCGCCATCTTTCGGGTAAGACGTAATTGTAAGTGACTCTGCAGCTGATGCATAGTTCACACACCCGAGTCTCTGTAAGTCGCCTTGGATAAAGGTGTCTGCTAAATAAACAAATAATAATAATATTCAACCACTACTGTGATACAGCAGTGACTGTAAAGTATATTTGGCTCATCAGGCAATCTTGCTTTAAGTGCTGTGCAGCCAAAATGGTACTAAAAACACTGGCTTGGCCACTTTTTGTGCTAGTAAGTCAAAAATATCCTTTCACAGGAAAGCTGTTTACTGGACAGTAACCAAAGGTCTTCTAGAAGTATTTTACAGTAGATCTTAGGAAACTGCATGAGTAGACTGCCTGATTGACAGTGAACTCAAACCAGCAGACCCTGCTGACTCACAATTTTTAAGGAAGGAAAATCTTCACAGTGGTTGCATCTAGACTATACAGCACGGCAAGCTGCATTTAATATAAAAAAATGCATCTGTTGTAAAATAATCTGCAATAGAGTTAGAGTTATTTTTCTTCAATAAATTCAGACGCTGATGCCTCTCTGTTACAATAACTAAATATAACTGGACACCTAGTGAATATGATCCTGCTATAAAAATTAACCTGAGAATGAAAAAAGGCAAAGAATACACTACCGCTATGGCCAAAAGTTTTGCATCACCTAGAATTTTAGGACTGAGCCATGATTTAAAAAAAAAAAAAAAAAAAGAAAAAATTATATATAAGAGTTAAAGAGTAAGTAGTGGGGTTCCGAAAAATATATCGTTACACGTCCTCACGTGTCTGCTACAACTGTTTAAATAACGTACCTGTATTTTTTTCTTTTGATTGTTAACATCTTGACAACTTTTTACACTTAGCCTATATCTTTAAGGCTTTTTTCAAAATGTCTGCTCTAGTGCACTGGTAGTGCAGGGATTATTGCCTATGTTGTCTAACAGATAACACAGCAATGTCGATCCATGATGTGGTACGGAACAGAAAAGCCAGAGCACTTGTTATATTATTTTTTTTTATTTTTTTTAATCGCTCTTCCTGCAGTGATTTAGAGGGCAGATCTCAAACCCCAATGCACTAGAGCAGACATTTTGAAAAGAGCTTTGAAACAGACTTGAAAGTGTAAAAAGTTGTCAGGATGTTAAAGAAAAATGACAGGTATGTTATTTAAACAGTTGTAGCAACATGTGGGGATGTAAAATGCTATATTTTACATAACCCCGCTCCTTATTCTATAAAGGTTCTTCCCCTTAACAACTAGAGATGTATATGCATCTTGATAACTTTGATGGTTTTAATGGTTAATCTGTACCACACACTTTTCCTTACCTAAACAAGACACATCCAAAATGTTTTAAAATGCAGTGTTTCAATGTAATATTGATAGATTACCGAGACATTATTCATCAAATTGTAAGATTTCCACAACTAATTCATAACCAGTCATAGGATCCATTAACAACCGATAAATCTTTTAGAACACCTTGGTTATGCAGTGAATAGGAAGCCAAGTATAGCATTAGTCACTACGTAATAAACAAAGCAAACAAAAATAATGCTTTGTATTTTTCAATATACACCCAAAATGTTACATGTACTCTCATACACAGTAATGCTGTAGATATAGTATCAAAGTAAAAACACTCTTCTCTGATTGGTTACAATATTGAGATTTGGTCTAGATCTGAAATGAGAAATCTTGGTATTATTTTTGACCATAGTCTAGCCTTTTGAGTCACATGTACGGAATGTTACCAGGGTATCATTTTTTCATTTACGTTCTATTCTGTTTTTGTCTGATGCTAAGAAGTTAGTATATGCCTATGTCTTTTCTAGACTTGATTACTGCAATGCTCTGCTTGCTGGTGTCTCTCAGAGGGTTCTCAACAGGCTGCAGTACGTTCAGAATACGCCTGCTCAGGTTTAAATAAAATCTAAATCCTGCAAACATATAACTCCTGTTTTGGCATCCTTGCATTGGCTGCCTGTCAAGTCTAGGATTGATTTTAAAATTGTGTTGATAATGCCCTAAACGGATTGGCTCTATGCTAAAAAGATTTAATACACAACTATATTCCTTCACAATTTTCAGTCAATGGACTCTGGTCTTTTAATTATTCCAAAAACAAGGCTACATTCAATGGGTGACAGCGCATTCTGCAGTTATGCACCAAGATTGTGGAATGCTCTTTCTGGGTTGATCATGGACTGAGACTGAGAAATGTTTAAATCACATCTTAAAACATACTTTTATACAGTAGCTTTTCCTAATGTTTAAATCTCTAAATTTGAATGTCTTTTTTATTGAACTGTGTTTTGTGATGTTTGTACATGAAAAGCACTAAATAAAACAAAGTTTATTATTATTTATTATTTATTATTATTATTATTATTATTATTATTATTATTATTATTATTATTATTATTATTATTATTAGCTAAAAGTTATACTTTTAAACTTGATTAATCCTAAAAAGTTTTCACAAAATGTGGTCCCGTGGTTAAAGAAAAGGGCTTGTAACCAGGAGGTCCCCGGTTCAAATCCCCGTTCAGCCCGTACTCATTGTGTGACCCTGAGCAAGTCACTTAACCTCCTTGTGCTCTGTCTTTCGTGTGAAACGCTGTTTTAAGTGACTCTGCAGCTAATGCATAGTTCACATACCCTAGTCTCTGTAGGTCATCTTGGATAAAGGTGTCTGCTAAATAAAACTAATAATAATAATAATAATAATAATAATAATAATCCAATTTAAAAAAAAAAAACATAGTATTGTATTGCTGATTTTATTGTAGTAATTCATTTTCCTTCAGAAAATGTGCCTTTGCACTTGCTTCAAAATATGATATCTTGCTTTATTTTCCCTTTGATCTAATTGAGAATAAGTAATCTGGTCAGATGTTTCAACACATTGGCTTAAACAAAAATCATATATTTGTTTTTTTAATCACAAATACAGAGTTCAAGAAATACACTGCGTCTTTTCCAGTGGAAGTGTGAATTTGTGGATAAGCACAAATACCACTGTTCTTTAGAACTTCATGCTGTTGCATTAGTACTAATTCTGAAAAAAGTATTAAAATAAAGACAAATAAAGACTATTAACTCTGATTTAAATACTTGGAAGAACTTAAAACATTACTTACCTTGATGCTGAAAGGAACTTGTTCTTTTCATAAAACATACATACAGCGAGCAGGCAGAAATTAATACAAATTGGGTAATTTATGTACAGTATTTTTATTATTATTATTATTTAGGGAACACTGTAAGCAAGCTTTAAAATTTTACAATACTAAACTGTAAATTGACAGTAACTGCAGGTAAAAAATAAATAAATATTCAAGTGAAACATTTGTATAATTTGCCTGAAAGACTAAAATAAAATTGACCTCACTCAAATGTTTCTTACCTGGCAAAGATATTCTTTTCAGAAAAAAATCCAGCCCTATTGTTTGCTTGTACTGTTTTCCAAAAGACTCTTGTGCAAATCTCATAGCCAATGAAGACTGAAAAAAAAAACATGGAGGGTGGTTAGCAGAGTTTCTTGCTCTTCAATAAAAGTGTGCTTCCTACAAGCAATTATCTTATAAAACAATAACACTATAATAAAATAAACATAATAGCACTTCATTGTAAGAACAACTAAAGCAGGATTTTAACAGGTTTGACAGTGTTATGGACTCAGCACAATCAGTCAATATGTGAAGTTCTGAAATTAAAGTGTGTTTGCTGTGCACTGAGGAGCATTAACAAGAATTTAGTCACAATTTAGCCTGTTAGAGCATTGCTAACTTCTAAAACTGTCTTAGAAAGGCGGTAAATAGCTCAAATTGAAACAATATATGCTTAAAACTCCCATGAAGCAACCACACTACAAGGTGGTCAAAATGTAGAAAAAAAACAGGCTTTGACCCCTGAAGGTAAAATGAGGTCAACAGATAACAGCTGTTGTAAACGAGCCCAGCTTTTTTGTACAGTGATCAAGATGCTCCCTCGCTGTGTGCGTGGGAATTGGTTCTGCTACGTAACACAGTCCTTCATGCCTTCTTTATACACACTCATCATCCTGAAAACATTTTCCAAATTACATGGGATTCATGTATCAACCACCAATCTGGTAATAGAGGGTTGACATTTATTTGTTTATTTATTTTAAAATGTAGTGCATTTGTAAAAAAAAAAAAAAAAAAAATGAATACATTAAATGTTCTATATTAGCTTCTGTCTCTATAAGTGGAGTTGTGCAGAACTAATACCAGCGCTCTAAATTGCCAACAAAAAGGGCAAGGCCAAAAAGGCCTTCAGTTCAATACATTTATAAAGGGCGCCAAGGCCACTAAGCTTAAATCAAGGCCAAAGTGGGGGGGGGGGGGGCCTAGACTTAGCAGCCTAGATTCGAGCCTGCAAGGACATAGTTCCCTGCGATGATGCCAGGCATTGGCCATTTTTGTTCAATTTTAATTAGCCCCCATGGAAATCTGCAATAAAACATCCTAAAATCTGCAAAGAGAAAAATATATTTTATGCAGTCATGACTTTTCAATGAAAAATACCATTAATGAGTATTAATAAAGCAGAACAATAACATTTCACCTTTAAATTAAGCTTAATGTAATGTATCATTCAGCCAGTGCAAAATAGGTCCTAAACAGTTTTTAGAAGCTACACATTTGCTGGAAAAAAGAATCACTGCTGAGTATTTTTTTTTCTTTTTTTGTTTTAGGTAGTGAAGGTAATTTTTTTTGTTTTGTTTTGTTTTTTTTAAGTGCAGTTTGAAAAACTAACAAAGTTCTATACACATTGGTTAGTAAAACTGACATTTAAAAACACTGTTTCACCTAGCACAATAATTGCACTTTGCACCTTCATTTTTAATTCCTGTGTCTCTTCAACACTAGTTTAACTTCTCCAGAACCTCCCAGATGGTCAGTGCGGCAGCCATGCAGAATGTGTCACATCAGTTAACCTGCTCATTACATTATAATTAGGCTTGCTATTTTTCGATTGTAATTGGTAAAGCTTGTTAAACGTCGAATTCCCCAAAAATATGACTTTGACTGAAATAAATTTATATAGGATAACCGTCGGTAAAACCACTTGCAATTTTTATTTTTTACCAAAGATAATAAATTTAAGAAATCATCTCATCTGTACCCTGATCGACAGCAGAAGTCTCCGCGGCAGGACAAAGCGGGCCAGTCTGCCTTACCTCCAGTAAGTCCAGCTGTGCTTAAGGAGAGGGGCGGAGCTCGGAATAAGTGCAAGTTAGTTCTATTCAACTATCTAATGTTTTGTTTTGTCTGTGCATATTGTTTTTACTTGTAAATGTATGCTATAAAAGTATATGTAATACACTTTATATGCTGCGTTTTCTACAGTTTATTTGAGACATTTTTAAAACATTTGTGTATGATCTATATCTAGGTATAGCTTCGCTGTGACCAAACATTATTTCAATTAGAATGTTGGTAACCTTGGTTTTGTAGCATGTCGAATATGATAGAGGTTTCTCTAAATGAGACTTCTCATAAAAAGTGTTTTTTTTTTTGTTTGTTTTTTTAAGCATCGATTTTACCTGTGCTCTGCTTGAATTGAAAAATAAAGATAAAAAAGGATGTATTTGACCGTTATATTAGAACATTTATTCTGTCTCATGTTTTATATATATATATATATATATATATATATATATATATATATATATATATATATATATATATATATACACAGACGTGCTCAAATTTGTTGGTACCCTTACAGCTCTTGAAATAATGCTTCATTCTTCCTGAAAAGTGATGAAATTAAAAGCTATTTTATCATGTATACTTCCATGCCTTTGGTATGTCATAGAATAAAGCAAAGAAGCTGTGAAAAGAGATGAATTATTGCTTATTCTACAAAGATATTCTAAAATGGCCTGGACATATTTGTTGGTACCCCTTAGAAAAGAGAATAAATAATTGGATTATAGAGATATTTCAAACTAATTAGTTTCTTTAATTAGTATCACACGTCTCCAATCTTGTAATCAGTCATTCAGCCTATTTAAATGGAGAAAAGTAGTCACTGTGCTGTTTGGTACCATTGTGTGCACCACACTGAACATGGACCAGAGAAAGCAAAGGAGAGAGTTGTCTGAGGAGATCAGAAAGAAAATAATAGACGAGCATGGTAAAGGTAAAGGCTACAAGACCATCTCCAAGCAGCTTGATGTTCCTGTGACAACAGTTGCAAATATTATTAAGAAGTTTAAGGTCCATGGAACTGTAGCCAACCTCCCTGGGCGCGGCCGCAGGAAGAAAATCGATCCCAGAGTGAACAGAAGGATAGTGCGAATGGTAGAAAAAGAACCAAGGATAACTGCCAAATCCGTCGCTTTTTCAGCGAAAGTGGGCTCCATGGAAGAAGACCCAGGAGGACTCCACTTTTGAAAGAAAAACATAAAAAAGCCAGACTGGAATTTGCTAAAATGCATATTGATAAGCCACAATCCTTCTGGGAGAATGTCCTTTGGACAGATGAGTCAAAACTGGAGCTTTTTGGCAAGTCACATCAGCTCTATGTTCACAGACGAAAAAATGAAGCTTTCAAAGAAAAGAACACCATACCTACAGTGAAACATGGAGGAGGCTCGGTTATGTTTTGGGGCTGCTTTGCTGCGCCTGGCACAGGGTGCCTTGAATCTGTGCAGGGCACAATGAAATCTCAAGACTACCAAGGCATTCTGGAGCGAAACGTACTGCCCAGTGTCAGAAAGCTCTGTCTCAGTCGCAGGTCATGGGTCCTCCAACAGGATAATGACCCAAAACACACAGCTAAAAGCACCCAAGAATGGATAAGAACAAAACATTGGACTATTCTGAAGTGGCCTTCTATGAGTCCTGATCTGAATCCTATCGAACATCTATGGAAAGAGCTGAAACTTGCAGTCTGGAGAAGGCACCCATCAAACCTGAGACAGCTGGAGCAGTTTGCTCAGGAAGAGTGGGCCAAACTACCTGTTAACAGATGCAGAAGTCTCATTGAGAGCTACAGAAAACGTTTGATTGCAGTGATTGCCTCTAAAGGTTGTCTGTATATATATATATATATATATATATATATATATATATATATATATATATATATATATATATACACACACACACACACACACACTACCGGTCAAAAGTTTTGGAACACCTCAATTTTTCCAGTTTTTATTGAAATTTACGCAGTTTAATGTCTCAATGTACTCTGAAATTAAAGCATAGAACAAGTAAACAATTGGAGATAAAAAAGAAATCATGGAATCGTTTTGTTTTACAAAATTTAATCTAAATTTTTGACTCATCAAAGTAGCCACCTTTTGCAGATATAACAGCCGAACACACTCGTGGCATTCTTTCTACAATGGAAATCAAATATTGTTCGGAAAGTTCTTCCCAACACTGTTGCAGAAGTTCCCACAAATGTGTTGCACTTGTAGGTTGCTTTGCTTTCACCCTGCTGTCCAGTTCATCCCAAACCAGCTCGATGGGGTTTAAGTCTGGAGACTGTGCTGGCCATTCCATGACTTGAAGCCTACCGTCTTGTTCTTTTCTTCTAAGGTAGTTCTGACATAGCCTGGAGGTATGTTTTGGGTCATTATCTTGCTGTAGGATGAACCCCTGACCAACTAGGCGTATACCAGAGGGTATTGCATGGCGCTGCAAAATGCTGTGGTAGCAGTTTTGGTTCAGGGTGCCACTCACTCTGTGCAAGTCGCCGACTCTGGATCCAGCAAGAGAGCCCCAGACCATCACGCTTCCTCCTCCATGTTTGACAGTTGGTGTCACACACCGAGGAACCATCCTTTCGCCTACTCGACGGCGTACAAAAACCCTGCGTGATGAACCGAAGATTTCAAATTTTGATTCATCGGTCCATAAGACCTTCTTCAAATCTTCAGTAGTCCACTGGCAGTGCTTCATGGCCCAGGCAAGCCTCTTTTTCTTATTTTGCCATCTTAGCAAAGGCTTTCTTACTGCTACTCGACCTGTCAAACCTGCAGCTCAAAGTCTTCTCTTCACAGTTGAAACTGAGACTTGCTTACTTCGACCAGTGTTAAGCTGTGCTTGAAGCTGTTGTCCTGTGAGCCGTCTATCATGCAAGCTGTTGACTCTCAGAAACTTGTCTTCTGATTCTGTTGTGGCTTTGGGTCTGCCAGACCTCTTCCTGTCAGAGTTTCCTCCAGTTTCCAAGTGCCTTTTGATGGTGTAGGAAACTGTACTCACTGACACCTTGGCTTTCTTTGCAATTTCTCTGAAGGAAAGACCTACACTTTTAACCCTTTGCGGTCCATTTATTAATTGCGCGTCAGGCACGCCAGGTCTAATTAATTTTCACACGCGCAGTTAATTTTAGACGCTCTGTATAAAAGTATTTTTTTTCACAGTCAAACGGGTTTAAATGGCCCTGCATATCAACAAAGCACTCACTAGGCATCTCCAGCCCCGCCCCACCCTTTCGTTTGCTATAGCGTTCACCTATGTAAGAAATAAATAACAATAATAGTCGTACATACCGATCGATCATCTCCGGATCACTCGTTTTATCACCAAACTCCTCAATAATGCGATCCAAATCATTATTTTATTACTATAACATCTCAAAAAAGCTCTGCAAATGTCTGTGTTTTCTGTGCGCTGATTCAGTCAGCCAACTTGTTTACTTCGCCCCCGTTATCTGATACCTGATACCATGTATGACTATTCATGAGAGACGCCATTTTTTTTGTTTTTTTTGTTTGACTTGTCTCGGCTCCTGTCGCTCCCACTCAGCAATTGAATGGTTTTCTCTGCTTTTTCCGGAGAAAAAACGACTAAACACCCGTTTATTGCGTTGCTATAATGATGTCGGACCCAGTCCGACAAAGGACCTGTGAGGAATAATTGCAATGTTGGACCCAGTCTGACAATGGACTGCAAAGGGTTAAGGGTTATAATGGTCTGTCTGTCTTCCTTTGTTAATTGCCTTTTTCTCGCCATTATGAGAGCAATATACTACTTACTGCAGTACAATACTGTCCAAATAATGCTTAAGAGGGTGTAGTAACACAGTCTGTTCCAACACTGTTTTTATACAGACAGAGGGTTTGTAAGTAATCAACAAAAGTTGGGACACCTGTAGGAATTTTGGCCTTTTGTTCCCTGAAAAAGGCCTTTTTGTATAACTCTGAAATGTACATTATTTTTCAGTTTTTGGTAACCTAAACTTTTTTTTTTTAACCTCTGGCAGTTTACCGCTTACCTTTGTACCATTTCAGGTTATTCACTGGACTTGAACTGCTTAAATTTCAATAAAAACTGGAAAAATTGAGGTGTTCTAAAACTTTTGACCGGTAGTGTATATATACACACACATACACACAGTGCCTTGCATAAGTATTCACCCCCCTTGGACTTTTCCACATTTTGTAGTGTTACAACCTGGAATTAAAATGGATTTAATTAGGATTTTTTGTTACTGATCAACACAAAATAGTCCACAATGTCGAAGTGGGGAAAAAAATCTACATATTTTCAAAATTATTTACCTCCTTTGCTGTGACACCCCTAAATAAGCTCTGGTGCAACCAATTGCCTTCAGAAGTCACATAATTAGTTGAATGGAGTCCACCTGTGTACAATTAAAGTGTCACATGATCTCAGATTAAATACACCTGTTTCTGGAAGCCGCCAGAGTTTGTTAGAGCCCAATTTTGAATGCTGTCTAGATCATTTTGAATGACCTTTGCTGCTTCAACAGTGTTTGCCACTCCTCCTATTTTTGTGTCGTCTGCAAATTTAACGAGTTTGCTTACAGTATCAGAGTCTAAATCATTAATGTAGATTAGGAATAGCAGAGGACCTAATACTGATCCCTGTGGTACTCCACTGGTTACCTCGCTCCATTTCGAGGTTTCTCCTCTCATCAGTACTTTCTGTTTTCTACCTGTTAACCACTCCCTAATCCATGTGCATGCATTTCCTTGGATCCCTACTGCGTTCAGTTTCAGAATTAATCTTTTATGCGGGACTTTGTCAAAAGCTTTCTGGAAATCTAAATAAACCATGTCGTATGCTTTGCAGTTATCCATTTTCAATGTTGCATCCTCAAAAAAGTCAAGTAGGTTAGTTAGACATGATCTCCCTTTCCTAAAACCATGCTGGCTGTCTCCCAGGATATTGTTACCATATAGGTCCACCCCAGACCTGGGACTGGGGTGGAGGTTCACCTTCCAGCAGGACAATGACCCTAAACACACAACCAAAGCTACACTGGAGTGGTTTAAAAACAAGAACCTGAATGTCTTAGAATGGCCCAGTCAAAGCCCAGACCTCAATCCGTTGAGAATCTGTGGCAAGACTTGAAAATTGCTGTTCACCAACGGTCCCTATCCAACTTGACAGAGCTTGAGCAATTTTGCAAAGAAGAATGGGCAAAAATTGCAGGATCCAGATGTGCAAAGCTGGTAAAGACTTACCCAAAAAGACTCACAGCTGTAATTGCTGCCAAAGGTGCTTCTACCAAGTATTGACTCAGGGGGGTGAATGCTTATGCAACCAACAAATGTCTTTTTTGTTTAATTAACTTTTGTGTCACAATAAAAATATTTTGCACCTTCAAAGTGTTAAGTATGTTGTGTAAATCAAATGGTAAAAATCCCAATTAAATCCATTTTAATTCCAGGTTGTAACACTACAAAATGTGGAAAAGTCCAAGGGGGGTGAATACTTATGCAAGGCACTGTATATTATATATATAATTTTAGTTTTTTTTACAACATTTGTAAAGATAAAAAAACAAGTGAATATAAGCAGATACTATTTCATGAACTAAATTTGTCAGGTCAGTTTTTCTTTGTGCTTATTACTAATAATAATGGAATGAATAACTTATTTTATTAATAAATATTTATTTTGTGAAAATAATTGTGAGTAATGTCCATTATTGCTTCAAAGACTCTGAGAATAAACGTGTATTGAGTCATTGCAATCACTCAGGTGAAACAATGTCTTGTAATTTGCCTAGATATCAATATTTTTCAACAAAACTTTAGGAAGTATTGTAAGGTCCCTCAGGCCATAGAATAACATGTTTTTAAACATTTATCTCTAAGCAGAATACACAACAAAAAATACTTAACATTAAAAAGATTTGTGTAATTGTGGCAAACAGTGGTTAACAGTGCGCAGGTGCAAGTGATCAATGAACAGACAGACAATTATAATCCAGGTGCAAAGTAGTTTAACCCTTTGCGGTCAATTTATTCAGCGAGTCTCAGACACGTCAGTTTCAATTTATTTTCACATGCGCATTTCATTTTAGACGCACTTTAAAAGTATTTTTTTTCACAGTAAAACAGTACTGCATCTCCAGCCCCGCCCCTTGTTCACTGTATTTTTAACATACCTCTTCATAGTCGTGCATACTGATAAATCATCTCCTGATCACTCATTTTATCACCAAACTCCTCAATAATGCGATCCAAGTCATTATTTTATTACTATAACATCTCAAAAAACTCTGCAAATGTCCGTGATGTTCTCTGAGCACTGGATGCGGAAGCAGTTATCTTGTTTGTTTATGTCCGTGTTATCTCTGTGGTGCCGGGGCTATGTGTATTGCTCAGATAGCCCCCTTTTTTTTTGGATTCTCTCGGCTCCTGTCAGTCTCACTCGGCCATTGAATGGTTTTCTCGGCTTTTTCCGGATAAAAAACGATGAGAGACCTGTGTTTTACGTCTTTTTGATGATGTCGGACAGAGTCCTACATCATACCGGTAAGGGAAAATTGTAATGTTGGACCTGGTCCGACATATGACCACAAAGGGTTAATGGGTTTGTATGTCCAGTGCCTGACGGCAAAACAAACAGTAAACAACAATGATGGCAAGTAATACAGTGACGTGTATTTTTTTAAATATCTTTGTTATTGAAAAATGTATATAGATAACAGTATTACTGTATGGTATGCAGTGAATGCTGTATGATATCTTTATATTTGATTCATGAGATCTGGTGTAAAACATAATTAAAACAAATCAGATAACTTTAAGAGCAAGTTCTCACATGGAGCGTCACAAAATAATCTACAAGTAAAAAGTATAACCTGTGATATGACGTTTTATCTTTCCTGAAATGCAAAGACTGGTGAGTGGGGACTTTTATTGTAGAAGTGAGGATCAGAGATTTGAACAGGGTGCTACATTAAATTGGAGAGCAATCTGAATTATTAGTGCAGTATTTGGTGCTGTGCGAGTACATCCACCATGCCAACTGGGATTACAGATGTTCATATAAGCACTTTAGGACGGTATGTATAGGAAGCCAATCGTTTTGTGCGTTTCTCCATTTATATATACAACTTAAAACACCATCTTCTACTAAAAACATGTATGTTTTCTATATTAAAGTATGTTTAGATATCCCATGTAGACTTAACCCTTTGCAGTCCATTTATTAAGGCGCATCAGGTCCAATTTACTTTCACACAAGCAGTTAATTTCAGACGCGCTGTTTAAAAGTTTTTTTTTTCCCACAGTCAAACAGGTTTAAAAAGCCCTGCATATCAACAAAGCACTCATTAGGCATCTCCAGCCGCGCCCACCCTTTCGTTCGCTATAGCTTTCACATATGCTAAGAAATAAATAATAATAATAATAATAATAATAATAATAATAATAATAATAGTTGTACATACCGATCACCCTTTATTGGAGAATGGCTGCTCCGGTTTTGTTATAATGTTAACTCTTGTTTCACTCACTTTAAAATTGAACAAATAGGTAGATAAAAAATTATTATTTTCTGACTACAGAAAAAAAAGGAGCAAGCAGCTAGCTATAACGTTACCATGATTCAAGTAACGGCTTCCTTGTTTTCTCAATACGAATAGTAGACTAAATAAAATCTTGAGGTGCACTCATTTATCTATCTGTTTTTATCACTACCTTGTGTAATTCTGTTTAGTGCTTTAACAAACAATGTTATACAAACTATAACTTACACACATAGCTAACTAATGTCACGGTTTAATAAAACAAACCCTACGTGTTTTTTTTTTTGTTTTTTTTTTGGTTGATATCCCTTATTCTGTTATTACTTAGTTAATTGCTTCAAAATTGTACAGTATTAAAAATATCCATGCGAGCTGACATATATATGAACATTTTCAAAACAGCTTGGATGTGATTGTAACCTTATAATTTATAAGATCATACAATGCAGGATTCAACAACAATGTAGCACACATTACTTTTTTTTTTTTTTTTTTTAAATCGCTGTCTTTGTGGGTGTGTATGATTTGTTAGTTACCGAAATCTCAGTCAAGAGGATCATTTCATATCACTTAATTTGCACCGATGAAACATAACCTGGTTAACCATACTGATGGCATATCAAATGCTTAGACGACAGATATGGTTGCATTCTTGTAGAACTTAAGGATAAAATAAAATACATTTCGACAAGGAATTGCATTAGTTCCATTACTTAGTTGAGCACAAGGTGGTTTCAATAAATACATTTAAATATGATAGTTTGAGATAGTTTTGGGATAGTCAGTCTAATTAAAACATGAGGTAGTTGTTTATTTTCAGAATTTTTATATATAATTATTAGTCAAATAAACCGCTACCGAATAAGATCATTTTACTACCTACTTTCCAGGCAGGTAGCAAATCCTCACTACTGCCTTAAAGTTAATTTCTAGCCTTGAAAATGCATACTAAATAGCTAGTGTACAGGACCGTGTAAAAGAAGTGCTATGGTAGAATATGTTTTAAACATACAAAATATGCACTAACACTAATAATTTTAATTTCGAAAACTGAGCACTGTCCGCCCCTCCCTGCTCCAGCTCATGTTATAAGAACATAAGAAAGTTTACAAACGA
Organism: Acipenser ruthenus; assembly: GCF_902713425.1. NCBI lineage: Eukaryota > Metazoa > Chordata > Actinopteri > Acipenseriformes > Acipenseridae > Acipenser > Acipenser ruthenus. The sequence goes on along the minus strand of NW_026708457.1, from coordinate 16,264 downwards.
GAGGAGGCCATTCAGCCCATCTTGCTCGTTTGGTTGTTAGTAGCTTATTGATCCCAGAATCTGATCAAGCAGCTTCTTGAATGATCCCAGGGTGTCAGCTTCAACAACATTATCCACGGGCAAACCTTTAATTTCTTCATTCGCCATCTCGACAGCAAAGCACTGTATAGCATAAGCTGTATTGAAAGAAATGTATTGAAAACCCTCTGCTGTTTGGGATTTCTTTGTTAAAAGCCCAGATGACCAAAAAAAAAAGTTAAATGCAAATTGTGCAGGCGACTGTTGAAGTATCATGGAGGCACAACCAATCTCCAGGGTCACTTGACAAGCATAAGTTCATATTATTATTAATATTTTTAGTAGTAGTAAAACGTGACCGATAACCTGCTTGGAACAGTGACTTAAATAAAGCTTTGTTTTGCCTAAATCCACTGCAGTTGGTGCTGCTGCAATGCATGCTTACTGTATCAATTACGTGTAAATAAACAACATGTATTTTTATTTAAATTATAAAAACATGATTACTGTTCTATATAACACATTTTAAACTACATTGAATGTTTTACTCCATTTATATGGATTACCTGTAAAATAATATGATTGTCAATCAAATCTAAACAAGTAGCTATGGTGACGTCACAAGTAAATTATGCAAATTAGTACCACTGAAGGGTCGAACCTTCCTTCTGTAATGTGTTCCAAACCTTCGAAGGTCAAAGCGTAGCCTTTGTTGCAGTCCTACTACGTTGTTGATGCTGAAAGATTGGTTTCCTTTATTAAACTGACTTTACAAAGTTATGGGATCAACCAAAGTACTGGGATGTTGTTTTGTTGAAAATGAAACCAAGGCAGAAAATGATTAGTGCCAACCTTTTTATACCAGGAATCCTGGGACAGCAACCCTGAAATTTGAATTTTGAACCTTTTTAATTCTATGGGGTCCTAATCCATGCCATTTTTACAGGGTAGATGAACCCACTTTGGTCCAATTGAGCTGGAATAACCCAGACGTTTTACTTGCACAGACTAATATTACCCACATGAAGAAAAGTCAGTTGTATGTGTTGGTAAAACCGTGACCTTTGAACCCTTGTTGGTCTTTTGGGATAAATTGAGATCATTGTACCCTTCTGCAAAAGGTCATCATTGGTTTATGCCCCACAAAAGGTTAATATTAACAGACCAACTATATACAGATGTGCTCAAATTTGTTGGTACCCTTACAGCTCATTGAAATAATGCTTCATTCCTCCTGAAAAGTGATGAAATTAAAAGCTATTTTATCATGTATACTTCCATGCCTTTGGTATGTCATAGAATAAAGCAAAGAAGCTGTAAAAAGAGATGAATTATTGCTTATTCTACAAAGATATTCTAAAATGGCCTGGACACATTTGTTGGTACCCCTTAGAAAAGATAATAAATAATTGGATTATAGAGATATTTCAAACTAATTAGTTTCTTTAATTAGTATCACACATGTCTCCAATCTTGTTATCCGTCATTCAGCCTATTTAAATGGAGAAAAGTAGTCACTGTGCTGTTTGGTATCATTGTGTGCACCACACTGAACATGGACCAGAGAAAGCAAAGGAGAGAGTTGTCTGAAGAGATCAGAAAGAAAATAATAGACAAGCATGGTAAAGATAAAGGCTACAAGACCATCTCCAAGCAGCTTGATGTTCCTGTGACAACAGTTGCAAATATTATTAAGAAGTTTAAGGTCCATGGAACTGTAGCCAACCTCCCTGGGCGTGGCCGCAAGAGGAAAATCGACCCCAGAGTGAAGAGAAGGATAGTGCGAATGGCAGAAAAAGAACCAAGGATAACTGCCAAAGAGATACAAGCTGAACTCCAAGGTGAAGGTACGTCAGTTTCTGATCGCACCATCCGTCGCTTTTTACAGAAAACGTTTGATTGCAGTGATTGCAGTGATTGCCTCTAAAGGTTGTGCAACAAAATATTAGGTTAGCGGTCCCATCATTTTTGTCCATGCCATTTTCATTTGTTTTCTTATTTACAATATTATTATGTTGAATAAAAAATCAAAAGCAAAGTCTGATTTCTATTAAATATGGAATAAACAATGGTGGATGCCAATTATTACTTTTGTCAGTTTCAAGTTATTTCAGAGAAAATTGTGCATTCTTTGTTTTTTGTGGAGGGGGACCAACAAATTTGAGCACGTCTGTATATATATATATATATATATATATATATATATATATATATACACATATTAAATGAGGTAAACTAGGAACATTGCATAATTATCGTTAACTGTATAAACCTTCCAATAAGTTATGAAGAACTACAATCTGATAAACAGTTTCTGAGAAAATAACAGCTATGAGAGCTATAAGTTGGGTTTGATATTTTCAAATCTGATGTTCTGATCTAACCTGAAAATCTTTGGGAAAACAAGTTATTTTTTGTGATCCATACTGAATTTCAAATTGGTTGAGTGCACCACTAAATTGACACAGCATGACCCACTCCATTAATTTATGAGCGTACTATTACTAAAAACTATTCAGTATCATATGCCAATCAGTTTCCAGCTCCAGCAGGCTTCTATCACACAGTAGATGTCTGCTGGAACGCCACAGCATCAATGTAAATCAAACTTAAAATCAATCTGCGCAAGGGTTGGCTATTTCATGTTGACTTGCTGTATTGAAAGCTTAGTTCACATCTATTGGAAAGCAAATAGGCCTAGTAGACGAGCACATTGGTCAAAACATATTTTGTTATCCACTAAAACCAGCCAATCAATACTTTGCCTCGACAAAAGCAACCAGTCCTGTACCCACATCTGCCAAATCAGCCAATCACAGACTGTCAGCTCGACTGGAGCTCAGCAGCTTTCCACAGCAACCTGGTTTATTTGCAACTGCGACCCAATTTTTGGTCTCAGACAGTGGTCAGAATGACACCATTCACACTGCCGCAAGCTGCGTCTTTTCTGAAAAGTCGTACAGCCTTTTCTTGTGTGTCTGTGACAGCGAAACGCACAGGGTCAGATGATGTTGAAAAAATCCAACATTTGTCTCATGGTTGCAAGCCAGTGAAGCGCGATAGAGCAAGTTTTTGAGGAACCCAATAAACATGAACAGAACAGGATTTTAAACTTGTCTCTAAACAATGAAATTAAAGCGTAAATGTACCTTTGCTAAATTAATATTGGTGCTTACATAGGCTACTATGGCAGCAACCACTTGTATAATAATAACAATAATAATGAATGCAATGTATTTTCATTTGTATTATTGTTATTCTTTTATATATCTGAGTCACTAACAACTTAAAGTTACTATTTATTTTCTGTATGCATTTACTTTCCCCATCAAATCAGTAACGTTGCTCAGCTGTTCAATATGTCTGATCGGAGGCAGTATGGAGAACAGCTGAACAGTTTTACTTGTTTGCTGCTCATAAAAATATATATGAGCTTACACATTCACTTCACTCATGAGACGGGCAATTTTAAAATCCCGTCTCAAAGTGTCGATTGTGGAGCCTGTTGGCAACCCTAATCACAAGTCGACACCGGCAGTAATGCAGACTGCCTGAAAGTATGACAGACAGCTATAACCACTTTGCTGCATCAAATAGTCTGCCAGCTTGGGGATGCTTCAGTCCTTCTGGCACACCCGTAGAAGTGTCTGCAGCTGACCTACAGCTTTTGTCTGCGAGAGAAGTATAAACCAACCTTAAGTTGCCCAGACACTAACCTTGCACTGTCCATATAAACTATAAGCACCCCTAACAAGTAAAAAGTTATTGGTTTAATAAGACATTTTTTCTCTCTATCATTATGTACGTGATCCTTCATGAACATTTTTTGGACTATTTTCCTAAACCTTTTCTCAGCAGAATGGTACCCTACAGTTCAAGGCAAATCTAGATTTTAAAATGCTGTTTAAAGAAAGTAATGTGAAAAATCTTTTCTAGCAATAGTTCCCTCTCGGTGAAGTCAGTACCGTATGGTAGTTGACCTTGACTCGTTAGTGCCCTCGCCTTCAGCTCTGGACACATAGCTCCAGTACGGTCAACTGCCACAGGGTAGAGCTGTCATCGATGCACATGCACTATCACTGAATCAAAACAACGGGAAACTGTACAGGACACAACAAACAACTTACTACATATTCAATCATTCTTGAGTTTCTATTTTACATGATACATAAAATATTATCTCTACTTTTGAGGGTAACTTATTTGCACACTCTAATGTAAACTTTTTTTTCTCAAAGTTTTTATTTTTTCTCCATATTTTTTGTTTATAAATCGCTATAAATAAATACAAATAAACAAATTGTGTTTTTGAGTTATTTTTTTAGGGGGATTTGTGCAGTATTCAATCAATATTGCAAATGCTTAATCAATACAAATGCTTATCCTGTGGCTATTTACGCCACTTTTTTTTTTCATGTTATTGTCATAAATTATTCAAGTTATTCACCAGTACTGTGTAAACACTGTCTGTAATATCAAAACCTACCCGTACTGTCTTTTCGAATAGGTAAACGGGGTCATTTCATTTTGTTTTTTTCTAGAAGCGCAAATGCTTCTCGACTAAAATATATTACAGAGCGTGTACATAAAATTGGAAGTCCTAAATCCTTTTTTCTGTTGATGCTGCAATGTCTGTATCTGTCGTCCCGAATCTGAAAATCTCTCACCTTTCCTGATGCTCCGTCTCCTATAATAACAATTTTCAGCTGTCGGTCTTGGCATTCTTCCTCCGAGTCAGACATGATGTTTATGAAGACGATAATTTAAACTGTTCGAACTTGAAATTAATTAAAGAAATGTCATCAGATAAAGATTAAAAGAACTAGCGCTAAGCAACCAGACGCCATATTCACGCAATTGCTATGCTGGGGCAATCCTATTGCAGTGAAAAGCAGGAGGCACTTTACAAGAATGCAAATATGTTAAAAACAAACAAAAAAAAAAAAACAACTTGGTTTGACCGATGGCATTAACTCGCTAAAATAAAAATGAAATGTATATATAATAGATTATTTTTATCTGCTTATAAATGTTCCTGCTGCGTTTTAACTGTAGTTTTATAATGGTTTATTCCATCTATGACGCGTCTCTGTATCCAAGGAAAATGGGGTCAGAGGTTACAACAAGACGTAGCTTCATTTTTTTGTTTATTGAGATTGTTGGTACTGTACTGTGGTTTTGTGACAGCTAAATGACAAACTGGTTGTTTTAAATGTAGCCTTAAATGTCCAATACATCGAAAATAGATGAATAATCAGCCTCTATGCACCGAACGCTGTTTGTTTGATTATTTATTTATTAGACACGGTACTGTTACTAGACACAGACCATGCCACTGCAACTAAACCACAGTGTTGGAATTGTGCAACTATTGCATGGAAATACGTTTCTGTGAACAGACTGCAAGTAGATAAAGATTTTTTTTTTGTCAATATTTTCACACCACAGTCTGCATAATAATATTGTCTCTGCATCTACACGTGTTACTGTAATGATTCTTTTAATTGTTATTGCTCTGGCCAGCTATAAAAACAAGTGGCGCTGGGGGTGGGGTATTATTGCCAGTATAACCTACTCAGCCCACTTTCTAAGTGAATATCTGGGAATCACAAAATAACCTTATCACCCTCTTCAGATATATGCTGATGATTTCATGAGAGTGGCATCTCACAAGTGCAGTGCTACCCCACCCGTTTCCTAAGAATTCAAAGGACTGGGATGTACATTTGTTTACATTACATTTTAACCACAACCTAACCCCATATTCGCTAAATATATTGGTATCGCTGAGTATATAATTGTCTCCTGTTTAAAAGTAGATGTACAGCAAGTGCTATATGGTACCAGTAGACCAAATGCTAAAAGAAGCACAAATCGCATAATAACAACCCTTACTTTTTACTCACAATTAGGGTTGCCACCCGTTCTGGTGTTGCCTGGATTGTTCTCTTTTTGAGGCGTCTGTCCTGGGAAATCTGTAAGACTTCCTGGGACATTAAATGTCAAAGTATATGATTATTTATTTATTTTATTTATTTATTTATTTTTGTACGAAATGACTGTGGTGTCCCGGTTTTTTGTTAGTCAGAGATGGGAACCCTATTCACAATCCATTCGCCTAAGTTCCTATAAGCACCTTTGCAAAAAACATGTATTTTTATTTTAACCCTCTACCAGCTGTTTCAAAATAAATCATGTTACAGACGTTACTGTAAATTTCTCCAAATGACCCGTATGTATTTTAATACTGATACAACCTTTTTAGAAAACGTTTTTATATTTTTTTCTATGCCTCATACTGTATCCAGATCATACTCCCACTGCAAATCTGGTAATTTTCTGTTCCCCAAAAGCCAGTCATGTCAATAAGACCACCAGTTGTTGCTGGAGGGAGCATGATCTGGATACACACAATGGTGCTCATGAAAATGGGATTCTAACATTTGTATAGCTGTGTCAATGCACTAACATTTTCTTAATTGTTTAATTGTTTTTGCTGTATGTAAAGTCAATTGTTTTTATCTGAAGTCTTTATTAATGTTTCTTTATGTTATACAGTACTTGAGTTTAAAATGTATTAAATCAACACAAATCTGTTACTGTGACATTCATTTAGTGTATTTCCTAGAAGTATACCTTATGTTACCTTGCCCCTATTTAAATGCTGCCTTTAAAACTGCAAAACGCTGGCTGTGCATTGAGCAAAGCTGGTAAATGATAAAGTGCATCCACTTAATGTAAGTAAAAAAAAAAAACTCAAAAATTAGGAAATGTATTCACTCATAAATAAAAAAATTAAATATTAAAACAAAGTCTGTTAAGAGTTTTACATAAGCTAATTGACCATTATTCAATCAACTCTTTATGTGATCAGATTGAAGCAGTATGAAGCATGCTGAGGATAATCTTCAACCTTGTTCTGGTCAGGCCAACATGCAATATAAACACTAACATTAGAGATCATCAATCTACAACATTAGTCACCATGTTGTAACAAATACACTACAGTACTTGACAAATGGGCAATGATCCACACATTGTGTGTGTGTGTGCGTGTGCGTGTGTGTGTGTGTGCGCGTGTGTGCGTGTGTGTGTGTGTGTGTGTGTGTGCGTGTGTGTGTGTGCGCGCGTGTGTGCGTGTGTGTGCGTGTGTGTGTGTGCGCGTGTGTGCATGTGTGTGTGTGTGTGTTTAAAATCATTAAAATATTCCCATTGGTTCATAAAAAATAAAAAAAAAACATTTTGAATACATGTAACATAGTGTAATGAATGGTAGTTGTGTTATCTGTCACATAAAAGAGACAGCCAAGCAAAATGTAAAAAGTATCTTTTGTTTGTTTTGCTCACAAAAAAAAGAAGATGATTTTACACATCTAACACTTTTTGATATTCTCATCAAAAACGTCCTAACTGGGCGCCTGAAAATTTGCTGTGAAGAGAACACAGGTTCATGGGGTTTATTTTTCAGTCCTTTCTAGTGCAGTTGTACAATTATATATATATATATATATATATATATATATATATATATATATATATATATATATATATATATATATATATCAACAGAAGCATTTGTGAACATGTATATTACTTTCTTTGTTGCTCTTAGATATGGCTGTAATATTTTATATTTATTTAGCATAATCATCCTGAATTAGTTCCCCCAATCAGTCTTCAATTATGGTACAACATGTTTACTAGGCTACGATTATGGGTACTACCTGAGTATAAAAATCCTGTGCTGGTTTCAAACTGGATGGCCATCCTGGGGGAAATAGAGTTCTTTGTCTGTTGTAGATGGAACAGCAAATAGAAGTGTGGTGCAATGATAGAAGGAACATTGTGCAGGTTGTCTTTTTTTTACAGGATGTGTGGTATTTGACTGAATTGAGGAAATTATGCTTGTTTTGCAATTTTGGATGTCAAAAGTATGGTATTTAAAACTTTCTCTGGCATTGATATGTCCCCTCCTCCTGCATCTGCTAGGCTTGTGTGCGTGGCCCCAGTTTTTATTTTATTTATCTATTTGTTTGTGCCTCCAGCTTTTGAATTTATTTTATACTGTGTGAAGCACTATGTGCTAATTTTTTTTTTAAATGAAAGTGTTTAAGGGCTCCCGAGTGGTGCATCCAGTAAAGGCGCTGCACGTGGAGTGCAGGATGTGCTCTATAGTCTGGACGTCGCGAGTTCGAGTCCAGGCTATTTCTTTGCCAACCGAGGACGGGAACTTCCAGGGGGCAGAGCCCAATTGGCCGCCTGGGGGTGAGGGAGGGCTAGGTGGGCCAGGATGTCCTCGGCTCACCGCGCACCAGCGACCCGTGTAGTCTGGCCGGGCGCCTGCGGGCTTGCCTGTAAGCTGCCCGAGAGCTGCGTTGTCCTCCGACACTGTAGCTCTTGGGTGGCTGCATGGTGAGTCCGCAGTGTGAAAAAAAGCGGTCGGCTGATGGCACACGCTTCAGAGGACAGCGTGTGTTCGTCTTCGCCCTCCCGAGTCAGCGCAGGGGTGGTAGCGTTGAGCTGAGCATAAAAATAATTGGCAATTCCAAATTGGGAGAAAATAATAGAAATAATTGGCAACGACTACAGTTATAAAAAAAAAAAATGAAAGTGTTTAGACACTTTATCACTACTACTGCTTAACTACAAACCTTGTATGGTAACACAGATGAAGAGGTTGTTTAGGAAAACGTAATCCTAGCATGTATGCTATCTAACTAATATACAACAAATTTGTGTTCAGTGAATTACTTTATATCTTCTGGAATTTGGGTCTCTTGGGTATTTTCCCCATCAAGGTTATCTGCTCCTCTTAATTAAACAAACCTTGATGCAGACAAACTTGTATTTGAAAAGTAAATGCTTGTATTTGGAGAGTAAAAAACAAATTGGTGTATAGCTGTTAAACCTATTTAATTGATAGTTAACAATATAATCACCAGTGGCCCTGTACCCAGGGGGAGTTGAATGCATTAGGAAGCGTGTTGTTAATAGTAAATAAAATAAAATAAAATAAAATAAAATAAAAACCCTTTTGAAACTTTAGAATCAAAGTAGGCCTACAAATCTTATAACAGCTTCAGATATTTTATACATATTTTATAGTGATTGAATGAAATTTTTCTGATGCCATTGGTCACATCTGTCATAAAGTAGCTGGTCCTATTTAAACAATAAAACCATGACAAGAGGGACGCACCTGCTAGCAGGGAGATACCGCTTTTATATATTATAGAATACATAGCGAGAACTGACAGTATGTCACATTTAAAAATGTAGTTGCAGGTTTTTTTTTTTTTTTTTAAATCTTCATGAACAATGTGTAACAGCTGTTTATTGCTGACTAAATGTCAATGTTCATTTTTTGGTTTTGAGTTACACATATGCATAGCCAACCTTATTCAAACTTTGGAGACGCAATCATGCAACTACATTCAAAATGATGGAAAAGAAAATATTCTCCATTGGTAGAAACCAAGAGACAACAAACTTAGCTGAAGTTTCAAACAAAGTTAAATCATTTATTTTTGGAAGTCACAATACTGCACTATGCATTTCAGATGTAATTGAAAACGGGTGAAAAACTGGTTTGTCTAAATAATCGGATTGAAAAATTCAATTACCCCAACCCCCCAAAATTAAATATGGAATTAAATGTTTTAAATGAATTCCATGTAAATGGTTGCTGATAAACGTGGAGTGATTTTTATTTTTCTAGACATGTTATGATTCTATTAACTAGGAAACTAAGAGCTGTACCCTCAGTCACAAAGCATTTAGCAACTGATACCTTTCTCTGAAAAAAGAAAACTAAATGTTGATGTTCACATACACAACTCACGAGGTCCATTCAAGCGTCTATGTGTATCTTAGCAGTTTCTTGTTATCTGTAACATGTTATTTATATGAAACCTTTTATATGTCAATTAATGTCAATGTATTGACATAGATTGCCACCTACATTATGTTTTACTATATATACAATATACTGGCAAAATCAAATGAACTTTTAACTTATGGGGCCCTACTATATATTGTACAGCGTTAGGCGTTGGCAGCAATGTTGACAAAACATTAGTTGTTATTTTGACATCTCTCCACGAATTTCACCAGGAAAAAGTCTAGTACATCATCCTAAAAAATTGGAATAAGGTGTTGACATCAATTGCCACAGGTGAGACAATGGTTGTTTATTTATTTCAATGTTTCATGTGACTGATTGTTTTATAGATAGGCCTATTGTTTAAGTTATCTGTGTATATAATTTGCACAAGGTGATAATAATGGAGATAAAATGGCATTTCAAAACCTTTACTTTTGTGTACCCACTTTTCATTTTCACAGTTCCAGTGAAAGATGAAACAGACCAACTTTTGGATTCAAATGAGTTACATGAAAGAGGGAGTGACTGTATTCATATTTGGAGTAGTCTCTAGTTCTATAACACATAAAATGATGTACATTTTGCTTCGCAGCTGTTCAAAATAAAAACACTGTTAAACACATTATTACAATACTGTATCCAGAGTGGTACAGTAGCGCCTTCAAAACAGTTCAAAGGTATAGCTATTAGTTTTCTAGCTCTGGCGCTAGCCTTGTGGCCTGTAACCTCAGTCTAATATTCAGCTGATCCGGGTCTTATGCCTAACGGCTTGAAAATGAAAGCATTAATGTTTAGCACACTATGAATGTCCTCTTTATGAAGTGGAACACCTTACCGTACCCACTATTTGAAAGGTGTTATTACTAATATATTATCATATGAATAAGGTGTCAGGAAATACAGTATTTGCAGTTTTTTGCTTACATATAGCCTACTTAAATACATAGTATCAGGTAAAAGCTGCAATAGTACAAAATATAATTAATTACTTTAATGACTATTATTCTGTATCACAGAAGGGTTGTATAATATACGTATTATTAATTATGTATTAAGACAACACAAGTTTAATTACACACAAAAAATTAGAAATCAAAAACCATGCATGCTTATTAAAGTTATCAAACATAACTATTGATAAAATCGATTATATCAGTGGTTCCTCCTCTTAAATTACACTTTCAATTTGTTTTACTTCGCGAGTCCCTTGATAAAAATGTTATAGCTTTCTATTTCGAGAAAAAAATCTTTCTTATTTCACAATTTACAATTTTAGAATTCAAACAAAGCACCAATGCAAACACAAATAATGTTAAACTTACCTATTTACACGCACGTTGAAGTGAATGTTACACCTCTGAAAATTCAAGTTGGTATAAGCAGATGATTACATGGTTTGCGTTGTGACAAAATGTATTATATACCTTTCAAACCATAGTTCACCGATTTCATTTTATACAAATCGCCACACCTTAATCACACGACGCTAGGGCTTTGATATTAAGGTTTCCTAATCTGCCTTCCCTTAATATAATTTAATTAAGTTATATGCCCGAACAAATTTATTTCTCGCTCGGGGAAACATATGGTCCACGGATTTAAGTGTCAAAATATGTAGCATTTCAAATAGTAATTTTCTATCATTAAATGTGAAATGTGATCTAGAACAACAACTGGAACATGTCTGCGAGGAAAGGAAAATAATTTTAATGATTAAGTACTATTATGTATGTCAAGCGTACTCTATTAACTTGTATAAAGAAATTGTCCTTGACGGAAAAAGTCTTACCACAAATTCATAGGCATTCTTGGAATCGTGAAGTCGTCCTTATAATCTGTGAAATTGTTATATTTTGTTAGTTTTAAATTCAAGCCAATTAAAAATACATAGTCATATACAACTACTGTATTAAACAACGAATATGTAATGTTAAAAATTAGATAACAAAGTGTTCATAGAATTTTGGTACTTTTAGATGTGTAAAGAAAAACCGCAATCCTTTGTATTAATACATCCATTAAAAAAATCTGAAGAAAGAACTTTATTGATATTAAGTTCTGTAATATTTATTATTTAATTAGATTTTTAATACGACAATGCCAGGAGCCCAAAAGTTAACAAAAATCATAACTAAAATAATATCCTACTGTATGTTCTTCAAATAAATAGTTAGTTGTGCTCGGAAAACGATATTAACATAAAACCACATTTTAAGATTTTTATTTTTATTTATTTATTTATGTATTTATTTATTTATTTTCAGCTGTATTTGCCCCAGTATATGTCTTACAAATCTGTTAGGAAAATTAACCTTCCGTGGTTGCGTTTTTAGATAGTTTAAACGAAGATGATAAGTTCAGGGCACGCTTAGCAAAAAATGTCATGTCATTTCTGTAGATTGACATGTTGTGTAATAAAACATGATTAATGCAGGAGATTTAAACCATAACAAATGAAAAAAAATAACCTTGACCAAATAAAACTACAGGGACATGTTTAAAAATACAATTATTATATGATATTACCTATACTTTATTATTATTATTATTATTATTATTATTATTATTATTATTATTATTATTATTTATTTATTTATTTATTTATTTATTTATTTATTTATTATTTTCCCCACGGATAGTCTACTTTAAACTCTTCCAATGGTATGTTGAAGACCACAACAGTTGTTGTAAGCTGTTATCTCCATAAACATGGTAAACCTTTACCAGATTAGTACCGAAAAGTTATTATGTGTTTTACATTGCAATACAACAATATTAGAAATTAATCACTGCAAGGAATCCAGTGGCCAAGTTCTATATTGCGAGATCTTAAATTCAAATACGATAGGTTTTTCGACTAGTTATCACCAGTCTCGATGAGTTATCACCTGTATATTCGAGTCAAATCGTATTGTGTAGTGTTTCGATACGACAGGACTAGCCATGTCTGAAAATACATGGACCACGCAACACAAGGAATGTACAGTATTTTGAATGGTCTTGGAAATCACACTTGCGTATATAAGACTATAGGTTTAAGTGACCTAACACCCCATTTTGTATCTAATGTATGCTGCATATGTAATTTTATATATTCCCATGTAATTTACGCGTTTGGAACTGTAACCATAAACACATCATTATACTAATAAAGAGTTATTTAAGACGTGTAATTTAATATTTTTTAAAAAATTAAATATGTTAGAACACACGTGACATATTTAAAAAACAAAATATGATGATCATACTTATTAAGGGGAACTGTGGAGACAAACCAGACAGGAACATCAGTAATGGCATCTGCCCAAACAGCAACAAAAAGAAAACATATACTAGCAAATATATCTTACAGATAGGCCTGCTGCTAGGAGAAGCACACCTTTTTAACAGCCATGTAACGTTTTTCCTCAAAGATGGTTAAAAAGACTGGCAATTGCAAATAAAATAAAGCTGCTAGCGGGCCGTAACTTACCCTGCATACGCTCAGCAGAAGCAGTGAGGATCACTATAATTTCTTGATTGGTTTACATTTTCAAGTTTATTTAGTTATATAGCGCCTTTCATAGCACATTATCTCAAGCGCTTTACACGTGGTTAAAACAAAAAGTCTACAGTATCAGGAAATAGTAAACATTACAAAATAACAATAGGCTGCATTATTATAATAATAACAATATAAATACATAATAAAAGAAGAAACCATGACAAAGATACTGCGCGCTCATCTTCTGATGCCCTCCTTCGCGTGAATGGTCTCAGCCTTTGTCTAAATACACAGCCAAGTAAATTGGTGTCGGTGAAATACGACAGGTAATACGACCAAGTAGTGTGCGCAAGTATTCCTTTCTACAACGACGTGTAAGCTTTACAATGTATCATAACCTGATACATTATATATAATACTTTTAAATTCAGACTCCTGAACACAAATAAAAGTATGATTAACAGAATAAGAAGAAGAAAAAAAAACTATTCGGGCTTCAGTATATTCCACATTTAGTGAAGTTGTTACAGAATCGATTTTCAAAAAGAGATAAACGTATTGGTTTTAGGTTAGAAAATATCTCTGAATGCCCCAGTGCGCTAGAACAGTAATCTCATTTTCAGAGCAATCGTTTTGGGAGAAAATGCGTCATAGTAGTTCCAAAAATACTTAGCAATGTATGTCAATACTACTACTACTGCTACTACTACTACTACTATTACGAGGGCAGCAGTGTGGAGTAGTGGTTAGGGCTCTGGACTCTTGACCGGAGGGTCGTGGGTTCAAACCCCGATGGGGGGACACTGCTGCTGTAACTTTAAGCAAGGTACTTCAGCTAGATTGTTCTAGTAAAAACCCAACTGTATAAATGGGTAATTGTATGTAAAAAAATGATGTGATTTCTTGTAACAATTTTAAGGGCGTCTGCTAAAAAATAAATAATAATAATACGACTACTACTAATAATAATACAACTATTTAACAATGCTACATTAAAATACATGTATTGTTCGTTGCTCAAATAAAACTGCGATTATACCGTTCATTGTACTGGTACTGCAGTGAATCTATGTGCTGTAAATAAATGTATCTCCTGTCTTCCAGTAAAGTAATGACGATAGGTCTACACCTCTGAAGAGGTTTATCATAATTGAATTGGTAGTTGGACCTATTATCTGTAAAGCAAATAATAGTGATAGTTAAGATAAGTTATTTGTTTGGAGACTATATATATATATATATATATATATATATATATATATATATATATATATATATATATATATTGTTTGGAGACTAGTATATATATAAGAGTATCCTGCAATTAAAAATAATAGGATTATTTGCGTTGATGTTAAGCTATGTCATACAAGGCAAACAGCCTTGTTTAAATAAGATCTCTGCATTTCGTAAAATAACTATATGATGATTGCAGTATAAGTGTAATGCACTTTTTAAGTAAACCCCAATCGTATCATTTTTAGTTTGGCAAATATTCCACATACAGGATCTTTAAGTTGGCTTACATTTAAACTGTGATACAGAGAGTGGGGATTCATTAAAAAGGATGTAAAACACGAAATGCCCCTTTGACCTAAATACAATGCAAACAGTATGTGACACCCAATGTATTACAGTATTTATCAATAAAATGTATGGGTCCTTTGTTGGTAACGCATTGTAATCCATTTTTATTTTTTAGCGAATTTTTTGCTATAAGTGATTAAAAATTACACAAGACCACATCAAAGATTCCCAACCTACGGTCAGTGTTGTGCGCTGTGAGCAAACTGGTCCCCAGAAATACTTTTACAAACTAAGCACATCAACCAGAAATTATGTACCTCGATATGTAAAGTGCACTTGCTGCAATTTGCGATTGCAATGATATATACGCAAAATACATTTTTTGTTAAAAGTTGTTAGAGGTTTGTTGAAAATCCTTAAACATCCAAGGCAGGCTACGAGCTCTCACTGGCCTACTCAGGTACATGGAAAACTGAGAGACAATCGCTTAGGCTACTTACAAAAAACGGACATCAAAATACAAGATCCATCACGGTTAATTCTTGATGTCATCTGAACGTTTATAGTTGTCAATGCACCTGATACCGAATGTTAACGGCGTGTTCCCTTCCATTGTAGTGTAAGCCTAAACAAACTGGCGGCATTACGAGTTTTCTTTATCTAACCATGATGTAAATATTTTAAATTATTCCCTGTAAAGTGATCAACTGTAATAAGATTATTGTACTGTATCTGGAAAGAACACAGGCACAACATTTAAACAAAACTTTGCTGAAGTGAGTTTAACATACTTTTTAACATTCCTATGATATAAATGTCACAATTATTTCGGTGAAATAGGAATATTGGGGAATAATTTTGCACCACGGTAAATTAACCACGGTTAAAGCATGCGTAATAAAGGGACATAATGTTACATAAAGTGATGTCCACCTTAAATGTAATGCATTGTAAAGGTTCTAATATGTTGAAAAGTATTCTTTAAAATAAGCAGATATAAACTGAGAGCACACAAACAGAATCGTTTTAAAGATATTACGGTAGTCTGATTATATCTATATATTTTAAGTTATCTCTATTTAAATGTAAAATGTAATGGGGTAATGTCGGGTTTGTTTTTGGAGATATCTTCGGCTCAGTCTCTTACAATGGTAGTAAATGCACAACACCCAGTTCCAGTTTTGTTCTCAGTTATACGGATGAAAGAAATGTTAAGACATGGAGACTCTAAAAGCGTTTTACTTTTTTTTTTTTTTTTTTGAGATCTGGGGCTACACTTATTGTAGCATTACCCAAGTACTTTTTTTTTGTAAAAAAAAAAAAAAAAAAAAAATTGATAATGTTACAGAACT